>NW_017257830.1:395726-396109 GCF_001594055.1 Mycetomoellerius zeteki | reverse complement strand
TCAATTAATTCGAACCGCAATTCGTGAATTTTTGCCATAGCGACCGCCGAAGTGTGAGACGGTGCGTTATCTTGATGAAACAGCACTTTCTTCTTTTTCAAATGCGGTCGTTTTTTCTCAATTTCTGCCTTCAGCTTGTTAAGCAATGATGCGTAGTACATCCCTGTTATTGTTTTACCTTTTTCAAGATAGTCGATCAACACAATTCCATGACTGTCCCAAAAAACAATCGCCATCACCTTTCCCGGTGATAAAACCGTCTTCGCTTTCTTCGAAGCAGGTTCACCCTTCGCAGTCCACTGTTTTGATTGTTCTTTCGTTTCAGGATTGAAGTGGTGGACCCAAATTTCATCAACCGTTATTAATCGACGCAAAAAATCCGA
>NW_017257830.1:335912-395247 GCF_001594055.1 Mycetomoellerius zeteki | reverse complement strand
AAACTTTTCAGACGATCCTCGTACATAAAAATGAATTTTTAGTGCAAAAATGAAAATAAGAGGAATAATCTCCAATGGCCTTGATCTTGACAAATGTTATCCAGTATATGATCCTGAACAATATTCAAGAAGTTTTAGCCGTCGGTCGAACAACTTGCATAATGCTAATGCCGACTGTACTGTAACTTTCGGGCCTTATAATTCGAAAAATACTTAATGAAAAAATATTTTATTACAGTTTTGAAAAGTTTTCTAGGTAAGCTACAAGAAAATGTAGTGAAAAATAGGGGGTTCCATTTAAAAAAATTGACGTGACCTTGACCTGACTTTGCCAGGTTTTCTTGGCGTTGGCGACCCACCCAAAGTCAAATCAATGGTACCTTCTTATGTTCCCTTCCGAACCATACAACTTTTGTTTGAAACATTTTTCCATATTTACCATAGTTTTCGAGAAATATTAATGCATTATTTAAAATGGGACACCCTGTATATGTATATATTTTTAGATATCTTAATGACATTTGACTTTTTAAGGTCGGAGGAAATGTAGCTAGATATTCTATAACGGGATCTACTAAAAAAAAAGCAAATATTCACAATAGCGAAGAATTGATACAAAAAGTATGGGAAAGCGTTAGATCAAATAATGGAATAATGGTATGTGTTATCATATGTTAATTATTTGTATATAATTTATATAAAATAATTTTTTTAACAGGTATTACTGCAATTAATGATGGTAAAAACACCTATTACTGATGCTGATAGTATACGAGCGTTAGCATGTCGTGCATTAGCTGGACTAGCACGTAGTGAGAAAGTTAGACAGATTATTAGCAAGTTACCAATGTTTACAAATGGGCAAATTCAGTCACTTATGAAAGATCCTATTTTACAAGAGAAACGGCAAGAACATGTTACTTTTCAAAAGTATGCTCTTGAATTAATGGAAAGGGTGTCTGGTAAAGCAAAACCAACAGGTGCAGAATATGAAATTTCCTTAGTCAGTCTACATAGGGTAAGCTTCTATTAATTTGCGTACATAATTACACATATTTCAAACATTCGCACTTTTTATCAATTATGAATTCTTTGATAATTTTGAAGTACCGTAGAGTTTATTTTTACCATTAAAGAAACTAGCATTTATCTCTTCTACATATTTATTTATCTTTTCTTACAATTGTATAATGTTTGAATAATTGTTTATATAGGCTAATGTTGTAGCACAGACGAGAATACAATATAATGAACAACAACTTAATCAATTAATATATCAGCATCTTATGTCAAAAGGTTTAACTGAAACGGCTAGTGTGTTACACAGAGAAGCAAATTTGGAATCGTCTGCAATTATGAGAGCAACAACATATCAACCTTTTACATACCGAAATCCTACGAGTGCAACTGTAAGCTGAAACTATTGAGATCTCAATAAGATCTTTTAAAATCTTTTAGATAAAAAATGTATTTTTTATTTATTATATACGCATGCGCGCGCGCGCATATACAAAACACACACACACACCCACACACTATATATATATACCGGGTGTTCAAATAAACCGTTATAAATTTTTATCTTGGAAACAAAACATTTTACAAACGTTTCATACAAAAGTTTTGTAACTTCGAGAGTGACATGGGATGGTGGCATTAGTTTGACATTGAGTGGCTTTATTAAGGTCAGAGCAAGCTCACATAGAATTTTTTGAATGGGACTCCCCATTTTTTATTACATATTCTCGTAGCTTATTACTTGTAGCTTACATAGAGAATTTTTCAAAACACTAATAAAATTTATATTTTCATTAAGTATTTTTTTTTTAATTTACTTTATTGCAAAACTCTATGAAAAGACTACATATTAACACAGTAATAGACATAAAATATGATACAATAGACTATAATAGCTTGCAAATAGTTGGGCATCAGCAAAACTATTGTTACAAAGCCTACCAGCAACAAACCAGGACTAAGACAAAGATGCAATGAGTGATGAAGCAATAGTTATAATCATACGCACACGCGCGCGCGCGCGCGCGCGCACGTACGCCCGCACGCACGCAAGCACATACACGCCAGTTACATCAGTCCCTTAAAAACTGAGTGACGAGGCAGCAAAAAGGCGAGGCAGAATGAAAGGAGGACAGAGAGAGAGAGAGGTTTTTATTGATACAGGAAGAGAATTGAAGTATTTGACTGAGGTGTAGGAGAAAGCGCCACGGAACTTAGAGGAACGATGTATGGGGAAGGATTAGTAATCTTGATATCTGGTGATTAAGGGGGGGACTTTACATTAAAATATTTTAATGTAAAGGGCGTTTTTTTACGTAAAGATCGTTTTTCAGATTTTTTTTCAATGAAAGTTTTTACAAAGGACTTTTTACAGATGTATTTATTTTAATAACATTCATGAATTTTTTCGAAATTTTGATACATAGTGGCTGTGAAGCTCTCGATCCAAAAGCTTGGAAAAAATAGTTGTCCTAGTATTTGATGGATTACGGCATTTCTCCTTATCTGAAACAAAATTAAAGTGTTTCTTAATCAATATGAGTGTGGTTATGGTCGGAACCATGGGAAAAATAAAAACATGAAAATTGTAAAAATGGTGACACTTTGAAGTTAATGTAATTTTACGTTTTTTTATCTTTTGAAGAGTTGTATAAAATCGAAAAAATTTTTTCGCATCTAATTGTGATACCGATGATAATGATATGTCTACTAAAGCTGCACATGCAAGTTGGACGTGATCGGCCAAGTAGAACTGAAGATATTCATCAAACAGTTTCAAAAAACATGGTTTTGAGAGAAACGTGTCTAAAGTTTTTCGTACCGATTTCATGAAAATAATGTTACTATGACGAGAAATGAGAGCATGGGAATATGAAATGAAAATAAAATATACAGACGTAATAAATTAGCGTTAAAAATGAGAAGCAATGTAGGAGAGAAGCAGATGATCTGAATGTAGAATTAAAAGTAGAGGAACAAATATTATTAGGTAAGAGATTGAAGTATTTGACTGCCACACAATATAAGAGAAGATAGCCTGAAATTTATTTGTACGATCAAAGAAGATAAAATAAAGACGATTGAAAACGTGTAGATAACGATGAAGCAAAATGAAGTTTCTCTTGAAATGAAGACAATCACGTAGGTAAGAAAGGATATTCGAACACAAATATTATAGATGAAACAATATAAGTGAAGAATGAAAGTCAATTAGATATTAAGCTAATTAGAAGCCTGAAATAAAGGTGTTAAGGGGTTTCAGTCTTCTACATTAAGAGACTGAAAACAAAGGTGATTTTTCGTAATTTTTTTCAAAAGAAAGACTAATGTTTATCGATTTCAAACTTTTTACACATTTAATATAGCTATTGTAGAGTACGTACAAATTTTTATGTGAAAAAAGTATTATAAGTAATAAAAATATAAACATTTAGTTTGGCACTTTGTCGTGACGTTACGATTTTTAACGGCTGTAATTCTTGCCTGAAACAAAAAATAAAATCCGTGTTTAAAAAATAAAATATTTCTAATTTTTATAGAATATCATCTTAAGTGAACCTAAAAAATTAAAAAATATATATATGAATTAAAATTTTATGTGACTTTGAAAAAAAAGTTACGATTTTCACTAGATAGCAGCCGTTTGTTTAAGCAAAAAAAATTGTTGAATTTTATTTAAATAAAATAAGAAAAGACATAATCCGCTCGATATTGTAGACACAAAAATTAATGAATAGATAGATAAAAAAACCGAGCAAAGGAAAGATTTTAATTTAAACTAGTATATTATCTCATTCAAAATTAACTAGTAATTAGATATCATAAATAACCATGGAAATAACGTTTCGATTATATTAAGTCTTCATCAGTCAAAAAAAAATTATTACATAAATTTAAATTAAGACGCAATGCTTAAATATTAGATAAATTTTACGTATAAAGAATACAAAATATATAATCATGTCGCACACAGTTAGTTACAATAATATGGATTTAATACGCAATGTATCAGCTATAGAATTTTATTTAACTTTTTAAGTTCACTGAGGATGGTTAACCAGGTTGACTATTAGCTAACTAATGAGCCTTAAAAGAAGTCGATCGGACACTTGTTTCTCAATCGTGTACACAAAATTGATGCAAAAAACAGATTTCGAGAAAAACGCGTTAAAAATTTTCGGTTTAGTTCTTAAGTATTTGTGCTTGAAGGTTAATCTGTTGTTCCAGGGGCATATAATAATCTTTCAGCTTCCTCATGGAGTTCATTTTCAGCAATTTGAGCCATTCTACGAGCTTTCTCGTTTACAAGGGAACCGACCCTTACTGATTTTAATGAGCTTTGGATATGTTGTAGAGCATGAAAAAATAGACCTATTTTTTTGTTTGTGCTTATCTCGAGGTTTAGGAGGTGAAACACTCCTTTGAAAAAAATTTTTTTCTTTCGAAGCGAATATCATCGAAACTATAAGAGATAGAAAAAATTTTCCAGAATGAAAATTGAATGGCTTTAAGAGTACTTTAGAACTATAATAAAATAATTTTTTAAATTATTTATTATACTTGCGCGCTGTGTACCCGTATAGTATACAAGCGCTGGGTATCGATCATGTAACTTTTTCCCTAGAGCGGAAACATGAAAAGTGAATTTTTTGTATACATGTGTGTGTATACATACATACATACATACATACATAAAAATTTTCACTTTCACGTTTCCGCTTTACAGAAAAAGTTACATGATCGATACCCTGAATTTATACTGAAGGACTTCGAATTTCACTCTAAAATATTCTCGAAGAGTTGTATCTATTAGAGAATATTATCGATTTATGAAAAAAAAATCAACTTTTTTCGACCCTCTAATGTAGGAGACCCCCTTAAATCATCAAATTAACACCGTATATAAAGCAAAAGCATAAATTTTGAATGTGTTGTATCCGATTGTACACATACTTAAATTATGTATACATATACACGATATCAGCATACTTGAAGAATAGAACAAGAAGTTCAGAGACGAGGAGCTTTTGTGAGGAGAGAGGATATAATAGACAGAGATATGCATAGGCAGGTAGTCCTACATTTAATGGTAACGTGTTGTTAAAGAATCAAAAGGAATCGCCAACATACCATGGTATCTTAATACCTTAATGCGAAGTGTAATAAGATGAATCAATTGATGTAACGAAAACACATAGATGCTTTTAAAAAATGATATGTAGTTACATAGTTTGTAATATTTCAACTGCTCCACTCTGCGTGCGTGCGTGCATATTCTTTAATAATTATAAAATAATTAACAGTTGACACTTTCGTATAACATATAATTATTACAAATATCATAATTATTACAAATGTTATTTTTTAGCCAAGAAATAGTTTTTCTCCAGGTGCCCCTGTTAATTTGTATAATACAAATAGATGTACACAAAGAGAAACTACTTATCGAAACAATACTCCTACATCATCTCGATTTATATCCCATACGGGTGGATGCACTGGTTCATCATCTGGGAATAATAATATCCGATTAAAACTTGCAGATTGCTTGAATCAAAACGTTATTTCGAATAATGCAAATCAGCCGATTAAGTTACAAATTAATCAGAAGTAAGAGTTGTATACTTTCTTCAATAGTTTATTTTTGTTTATTTATTTTCTTATTTGTCTTCAATCAGTTTTTCTTTTTTTAAAATATTTATTATGTTGTAGGAAATCAATGTCATCCGAAAGGCAACCTCTAATCATTCCAATGAATTATCAATCTATGATACAATCCCAATCAACTAGCTGTAGATCTTTACAGAAACAGATTTTCAGAGATCCTGGAAGTGGCGGTGGGCCTGGTATAGCTACCTCTAATTTATCTGTTACTCTCGATTCTATTATTACAGAATACTTAACCAATCAACATGCTTTGTGTAAAAATCCTATGGTAACATGTCCACAATTCAATCTTTTTGAGTAAGTAATATTTCTCCATTTATAAACAAAATAGTTGTATAATATGAAAAATGCGATTATTTGTTTTATTTTGTTTATGTATGTACTTTAATCAGTGATGCAGATTCGAATTGCTGCACCACCGAGTAACGCACACTAATAGCGTTTTTCACTGGCAGAACTGGTGTGCGCTCAGTGCACATTAAAGCTGTTGTACATTAACCTAATCTGAATGTAAAAGTGAGATATCTTAATTAATAAAGTACTCAATATATGTTCTATCAAATAGCATAATAAAATGTATTGAGGATTTCGCGGTTTAATTCGTTTCTATATTTTTATTAAACGTATATCTTTACGTCGATATGTGTACAACGGTTTTAAAGTGCACTGAGTGCGCACTAGCTCTGCTAGTGAAAAACGCTATAAGAGCATCACGTACATGAGGATAGAATGAAAAACCAAAAGTTGGAAATTAGAATATGGCAGAAAAATTTGTAGGAATCTACAAACATGCTTGCAAAATTTCATTTCAATAAAATAATTTTTATCCTTGCCGCCAGTTATATTTTTAGGAGTGTAGAGTAAGTATCATTCCATCATTTTAATCACACTAGTTGCTTCATAATTTTTAAAATTTTTGTAATGTTATCATTTATTTATTTATGTTTTAAGAATTGGAAAGTATTTTTTTAATAAATTTGTTACCCTTACTATGATGGCCATTTTAAATTAGCGCATAGCAATTTTAAAATTTTCAAACATTGCGTTAATTACTAATTTACTCTAATTCTTGTTTTATTTATTTGATTTGGATTAACAAAAATTATTCTCTTGAGATTAACATAATCTTTCTTTTGCGTTATTGCAACTTTTCGCCTAAATTATTTTCATATTGCTCTCTTTTCTCTCTCTCTCTCTCTCTCTCTCTCTCTCTCTCTCTCTCTCTCTCTCTCTCTCTCTGATCAGAACATTTTTCTCAATCTTTAAATAAAAATTTTATCAGGAAAGGTACAAAACACCCTAATTAATTTTTTAATGTGAACAGTGGTATATCAGAGAAGTATAAAGATGACAACAAAAATTTGAGTATTTTGCTTCCTAGTTTTTCAACAGGCTTTTCAAGATAAGTAACGTATAAAACATCTAATTCTTTAATAGCTATAACTGAAATGGAGAACATAGAATAAATCTAGAATTTGCATTGTTATACGTGCAATGATAAAAATTGATTGATATAATTTGCAGAATAAAAATATATTTTAATTTAAATTCTATGAAAAAAACATTCGTATATTGCGCATATAAGAAAGCACATATGCAAGCGAATAAGTAACGCTATGCAATTTAGTTAAACATAATTATTATTCATGTAATCCTTTTAATAAGATTTTGTATTTTTTTCCTTACGTATGACTTATGTTGTATTTAAACTATTTTTACATCAGTCAAAATCGAATAAGATATGCATTACATTCAAAATAATCTATTAATATAAAGATAGTTTAAATAAAAGTCGAATGCGGGAAAGAAATATCAAATCTTATTGTAAAGACTAAATAAATAATTATTTAAGGTACGTAAAAAATAAACAGAGTTTTATTTTTGACCGCAATGAATACATAACTAAGAAGTGAAAACCTAAATGGTCTGGGCTGGATCTTAGTGTTTCAATATTCCGGCGTGAATTTTACACAAATATCCAATTCGTCAAACTACACGTTGAAATTAGTTTCAGTCTTTAAACAGATTTTCAGAAACAGAATTAGGATAATAATATCAAATTGACAAGCAATTGAATAACATTGATGCTAACAAGCACCTTAGAAGACTATTAATAATTGATGCTTATTAGCATTAAATTATTAAATTGCTTGTCAATTTAATTTGTAATATTATTATCCTAGTTCTGTTTTTGAATACGTTTAAAGATTGAAACTAATTTCGGCGTGTAGTTTGCGGAATTGGATGTGTTTATAAAATTCACACCGAAATATTTAAGCACTAAGATCCGACTCGGACCGTTTAAGTTTTCGTTCCTTAGTTGAATAATGTTTAACTAAATTGCACAGTATTACTTATTTACTCACACATGTGTTATCATGTACATATAAAACGCGCATTTTTTTTCTACAGAATTTCAACTAAAATATATTTCTTATTCTGCATATCACTTTAACCAACTTTTTTAATGTTGTAAAAGAGTTTTTTATAGTTTTATTACAATGCAAATTTTCGATTTGTGTTGTACGTCTTTCATTTTAATTATATATAAATTGGATTTTTTATATATTTCTGACTTTTGAAAGTCTATTAAAGAAATGGAAGCAAAATATTTCAAATTTGTTGGTATTTTCGTACTTGTCTAATATCTCATTCGATTATTCACGTAAAAAAATTGATTATGTTTTGTTTTCTTCCTGGATATCCAAAATAAAATTTTGGATTAAAGAGGAGAAAAATATAAAATTAATACCTTGGAGATAGTTCAAAATTACATAAAAACTTTTAACTTTAAGAGAAAAATTTTGTAATAACATAAAAGGAAGATCATATTAATCTAAAGAGAATGGTTTTTCTAATAGAATAAATAGAATAAGAGCTATACAGGGTGTATCTGAAATAACGCCCACTAATCATATAGTGCTAATCTTAATAAAAAAACTGAGTCGAAAAGTCCTTTACCATTTTGCAATTTTTGCAATATTTTTTTTTACCGAATGAGCAAAATGTCTAAAATCGACGTATAAGATAACTTTAAGATATGTTTAAGAGTTCTTTAAGAAACATCTTCAAAATATTTCACAAAGAATATTGAAAGATATCTTAAAATTATCTTATACATTGATTTTATCCATTTATTCGGCAATCTTTAGAAATTAATATCTCGTTAACTATTGCGAAAATTGCAAAATGGTAGAGGACTTTTCGACTTACAATTAGTTTTTTTATTATGAATAGCACTGTATGATTAGTGGGCGTTATTTCAGATACACCCTGTATAAAAATTAATTCAAAAACTGTAAAACCGCTGTCGTTACCAATTTAAAATAATCGTCACGACCAAACATAGGAGTAAAACGGTTTTTTTTAAATTGGTTGTCAACTCTCTAAATATAAATAAATGAATAATAACATTATCAAAAATTTTAAAAATTTTGAATTGACTAATCTAATTGAATTGATATGGATTAATCTCTACTCTAAACCCCTAAAAATAGAAATATTTGCAACAAGAGTAAAAACTCTTATCAAAATAAAATTTTGCATGCACATTTCTAAATTCTTGCTACAAATTTTTCATATACGCTATATCCGAATTTTTTACTTTTTCTCATTCCACTACACATGAGCCCAATAGCGCCTCGGTTACTATCCACAGGTGCGTGGCTCTCTTATAGCAAATTCGATTGGAGACACTAATGCATACTAATGCACATTAAAGTCATCGTACACAAATTGATGTAAAAATGCATGTTTAATATACGTATACATTAAATTGCGAAACCTTATTATCAGCACACTTTTGCCATGTTCCAAAATTTATTGCCAGTACCGAAAATCTATAGTTAACGTACGTACACTTTAAATTTTTAGTACTGGTAGTCAATTTTGGAATACAGCCTTTATTGTGCTGCTTCATAAAAATGTATTGGGCGTTTTATCATTCGAAATATTTGCATTTCATTTCTTTATACTCAAATTAATATACAAAAATTTTAATATGCATCAGTGCGCACTAGTGTGTCCAATCGTATCCGTTATTAGGGTGTATGTTCCCACCACTCATTGCTCATTGGTATAGCAGTTCGAATTCGACATCTCTGACTTTCATTAATATTATAGACCACATAAATGTCCAGACCCATGTACAAAAAATTCTTCACCTACTAATGTAACAGTGAGATTAGCTAGACGAGCATTAGGAATGGATGGTAGAAGATTAGATAGAAGACATATTTATAGCCGTTTTTGCCCTATAAAAACTTTTCGGCCTACTGATGTAGGAGGAATTTTCACTTGTTGTACTTTTTCGGTAAATTTTAATTCATTGTAAATTATTCTGATTTTTATATACTATTGTTTTGTATCTCTCTTTAATCATATCTTTGAATACAGCCTTGCACACAATATCTCATTTTGGGCACCCAGACTGGAGACATCAAAATGTTCAATATTCATACAGGAATGGAAGAAGCAACTTATCAATGTCATGAATCTTATGTGTATCATATGGAATGTAATCAGCGTGGTAATCTTTTGTTGACCACCACCGCTTGGAGAAGTCCTATGTCAATACTTTGGGACATAGGAGCGTTCTTTGAAATGAAATTTCCCTTAGAAAATGAAGATTATGTTGAATTTAGCAAATTACAAGATAGAATAATTGGTACTCAAGGCGAGAGTGCGACGGTAAATATATGTGCTAATTCTATTAGCATTTAACTGTATTTAACTACATTGCATAATGAAAATACGCTAACTTAATTTACATTATTTTAACAGTTGAGTGATCAGTAGCGTCTTATATTTCACTTTCCAATTGCATTATATCTTAAAAGATCTTAAGAAGACTACTTCACATACATATTTTCTATTATAGATATATGATATAGGAACTGGAAAATTATTAACAACTTTGACTCCATCTATCTCAAATCAATATACTAAAAATCGAGCAACTTTTAGTATGAATGATGAATTAGTACTTAGCGATGGCATATTATGGGATGTTAATTCAAGCAAAGAAATTCATAAATTCGATAAATTGAATCAAATATTAAATGGAGTTTTTCATCCAAATGGGACTGAGGTTGTATCTAATACTGAAGTATGGGATCTGAGAACATTTCACTTACTTAAGACAGTTCCTACTCTTGATGAAATGGAAGTGATCTTCTCACCAGTCAATAATATTATATATGCCGTTGCATTAGACCAAGACAATGAAAACGATTCTCATTACGCAACATCTTTCAAGACTCTAGATGCTTTAGATTATAGTAATATTGGTAAGAGGGAAGCTTATTATTATATTTAAAAAATAAAAAATATGTTATATATTGCTATTTAAAAGATAAGTTTTATTTTATGAAATACGAATTTTATTTTTGCTATAAATAACACAGGCCCACAAAAAAAAGTATCCTGTACTGGGGTGGAGACCTAGCTATTCTTATATATTTTGAGTCGCTGAATATGAATCTGACATAAAAATAGGACCATCCAAGGCAAATTTTCAATCTAGAGCAAAAAAATGGATCAAAAACCTCGAAATCTGCTTTTATTGATATATTCTAAGACCATTGGCAAAAACTCGTGATTAAACCTAGATCATGTTTCGCGAGTTGAGAAATAGTTTTCAGCCATCTATACGCTGTATCTACGTCCTCTACACCTCTTGCATAACTTCTAACGATGAACTCTGAGTGCCTCACATTACAGACACAGATTAAACCCAATAATTCTCGAGGAGTTACATCACAGACAAACTTTCAGGCAAGCAGCCATCAAACACAATAACTGCCCGTACATCACATCTGTACTGTTGTACCTGTGAATATCTAAAAAAAAGATCGATTATGTTCGTGCGCGCTTCCCCACTCTTTTGTCTTCAAATGACCTGTGTAATGGATTTCTCTTGAGGTTGTTTTTTTTCGCCGGCATTTCTCTCTTCAATGCCCAACAAAAATCAGCCATCATATTGATGTCCCATCTTCCTTGATATCGTCTTTCCATTTCTTTTATGTCTTGGAATCGTTCACCTTGCTCTTCACTAAAGTCTCCAAGGTTTTCAGGAAAGTAATCAAGGTGTGAATGGAGGAAATGTATTTTAAGATTCATGAGACGACCTAATTTGTGGAAATTTTCTAGCATATTAGCGTGATGTTTTCGTAGTTTTCACTTTTCTTATTATCTAAAAATTTGTCTACAACTTCTTTGAAGCTAACCCATGCTGCCTTCTCGATGTCAGTCATTTTAGTCAACATGAGATTCATCTTTCAACAGTGTACAAATTTGTGGTCCGTCGAAAATTCCCTCTTTCAACTTAGCTTCAGACACTTGGCTGAACGTTTGTCTCAAATATTCAAAGCACTGTCCTTCTTTGTCAAGAGCTTTGATGAATTGTTTCATCAAGCCTAGTTTAATGTGAAGGGGAGGTAGAAGAATTTTTGAGGCTCAACCAATGGTTGGTTTTTAATATTCATCGAACCAGGTTCTAATGATGATCTTGTTGGCCATTTTTCTTTTTTATAATGATTTTCCCGGTCTTCTACTATCCCACTAACATAGAAAACACGGATACTTGGTAAAGTCCGATTGTTATCCTAAAATCATAGACAATATTTTGAGATCTCCGCAAATTTGTCATTTATGTTCCTCATACTTAATTTTTTTCAAAACCATTTCTATATTCAAATACTTTTCTTTCAGCACCGGGAAACATATGGCCTAGGTTTAATCACAAGTTTTTGTCAATGGTCTTAGAATATATCGATAAAAGCAGATTTCGAGGTTTTTGACCCATTTTTTTGTTCTAGATTGAAAATTTGCCCTGGATGGTTCTATTTTTATGTCTAATTCGTATTCAGCGAATCAAAATACATAAGAATAGCTGGGTCTCCACCCCAGTACAGGATACTTTTTTTTGTGGGCCCATGTAATTAATTAAGATTATGATCAATTTCATATATTAATATTTCAGCAACTTGTGATGTGAAAAGAGGAATTTATGGTCTTGCCTGCAACAAATTTGACACTCAAATTGCTATAGTAGAAAATATGGGTGAATTTTCCAGCATACAGGAATCATGTGTTAGATTATATGATGTTGGAAGACGAAGAGACGATGAGGATGAAGCTGATGAGGACGATGAAGAAGACGATCTTGATGCTAGTGATGATGATGCATCTGATAATGCAGATGGTAAAAATTAATATTATATTAATAGATAGATAGATAAGACTTTGTTTTCTAATGAGATTACAAGAACTTCCGTTTTCAATCTATCCGCATGCAATAAACAAAATTAACTATATATGTATTCATGGTGTAAGAATATAAGGTATTTCATAGCGCATAATGGCCGGCAGACTAAATCAGAATAACCAATCAAATGTTTGCCCTAAGTTTAGGGCAACGCTTTAATTGGTCAAAGAGCAACCGCCATGTTCAAGACGATTGCGTATCCTTGAGAATGGAATATCTTATATTTTTATACCATGTATGTATTTACAAACGCACGCCGCCTACTTAATCCAATTCGCACGCCGCAACATATATGCATTCAATCTCATTCCAAAACCACGCAATATACCTACACGCTCTGTACTCCGATTGTAAAAATCATGGTGGAATTAATAAGGTGAAACATTGCGCATAATAGCGACAGTAATACTGGAAATAATCAATCAAATGTTCATCAATCAAATCAAATAATCAATCAATCAAAAACCCAATATACACTTTCTTGCGTATTCGCGATGCTCACATACCGAAACACCACCTGGTGGCCAGAAGTGAAAGCCTTGTAAGGAGGTTTGTCAAATCCAAAGAGGATTAGATAGACTGGAAGGTCCTTATGAGATATATTATTATCGTAATACATTTTCCGTATACAGCTATCAGCGCTATCTTGTGAGTCTGATGCTGCATTTATCAATAGTAAGTAAAATAGATGAAAAAATTAACGAAGCCGAATGAGATTCGAACTCGGTATCTTTCATTTTCATACCTATACCATTAAAGCTGCACGAATATTTCATTACAACTAATATTCCGTTCTGTCTATATAAAATAAAAATAAAATTAGGAGCGTAATTGTGCATCGGACTCCGCAGATGACTCTCGTCACGATATACGCGAACCTTCCGCTCTATCTAATTCTCTTTGGTCAAACCAAGGTATTTGTGGATCCATGAATAAGAACCAATCGCTTGGTGAGCAAGTTGCATTCCGAAACCCATCGAAAGAAAAGTGTTGCAACCTTTCTGTGACCGGCTGTACAAGCTTTTCTCATTTTCAATTTTCGGATCTTTAGCGAGCGTCTTCGGCGGCTCGCTCTCTTAATTTGTCGTTTGGTATAATACGTCGAACAGCGGCCGTCGCTATCGGCCTCACTGCTCTCCGTGCGCACGGTACGAAGCAGGAATGGCGGATGTGCTGCAGATATAACCCAGTGAGGTGTAAGTTTATGTACAGTATATTTACACTCTAATTATGTACAAGGTGGCCCTGAAAAGGGCCGATTGTGGTAAAATTGGTCGCTCCCCGTAGCTCAGGTATGGCCGTGTGGTCGTCCACCGCAAAGATTTCCTCGTGTTATTGTTGCGATCCACAAGGGTGTATTCAGGCGAGATCGAGGGCCGCAAGTAGTTCCTCCACGCTGGCGGTATGCCCGGTGGCGTGTGCGGTGAGAACGATCCTGTCGGCGGCCTTATCGGAGTCCACTCTCCTTCTGAGGTCTGTGTGGCTACCGATGCTGTAGGCGGCGTGGTCGGTCGCTCGGTGCCTCTGCCGGGCGGAGTGTCCGGCAATGGTGACAGCAATTCTGGTGCAAACAGGCAGCTCGGTGACGTCGGCCGATGACGTCGGCTGTCTCCTTCGTGGAGCGTCACTCCTGGCGGCAGTCGGAGGCGCCTCGGAGATATGTCCAGCCGATGTAATCGCCAGTTCCCCGTTGCTGCCCGTGGTAGTCCCTCGAGTGTGGTGGCGGCCAGCCTGGCTGGTGCTTCTACGAGCCTCGTTCCTTTCGGCAGCGTGACTACTGGGATCCGCTCTCTTTCCATGATTAGGATAGTTTGAGCGTCTTGCCCTGGTTACAACACTATGTATACAACACTATGAATACTCTCGGAAGCGCCGTGAGCCACGAGTCGTCGTCGCGACGGGCTTTTTGCTGCGCCTGGTTTTTGATTCGCGGCGCCCGTGTGTGCGGGCGGCCTACTTTTTGGCGCTACTGCCGCCACAGATCCATATCTCTCTGCAGTCAACAACTTCTTCTGTTCTGAAAAAATTTTTAACACATACTTTCGCTAACTCTTTTTTCGGGTCAGTTATGGAAAGATAAATCTCTGTTTGAGGCAGATCTCGACATACATTGTGGCATACAACAATATATTCGATTATTTGATGGCTCTTTTTTCGTAAAAACAGCACTTTTTTCTTCTAGATATCTTCTAGAAATGCAAATATGCAAATCAAAATATGCAAATAATACAATTATTGACACCTTATTAATTCCACCGTGGTAAAAATCCAGCGACTCTATCAACACACGCACAAACCAGTCATCCCCACTCCGACACATGCATGTACGCATACACGCACACGCGCGCACACACACACACACACACACACACGCGCGCGCGCGCGCGCGCCCACCCACGCCCACTAGTCGCTCTGGGCAAAGACATAGAGAATGGACTGCGCGATCCGTGGTCAAAATGGTCGAAAAAGTAAGAGAGAAGGACCGTGGAAGACGAGCAATTTGTATCTCTTTCCATTTAACGGTATAATGGGAGAGAGAATGAGAGAGATATTGGCCGTCTTCCACGGTCTCTCTCTCTCTCATTATTGTCGACCACATTTGATACACTACTTATTGTTAGATACGGATCGCGCAGTCCATTCTCTATGTCTTTGGCTCTAGGTATCAATCATGAAACTTTATGTATCAATCATGAAACTTTTCCTAGGATGAAAAATGAAAAATTTCTCCATTAACTTCAATGGTAAAAATTTTCACTTTTCACTTTCCATCCTAGGAATAAAGTTTCATGATTGATACCCTGATCGACTTTCTTTCTTTCGCCAGACTTCTGTTTCTTTCTAGCTCTTACATCTGTTATAATGTTATATTATCGTAATATTTATCATTAATCTTTGGAGGACCGGAGGCCTCTTTAGGAACTTTGAACCGTTTTAGTTAATTTTTAATTATTCTAACAATATTTAATGATATTTAGTTTAAAAAATCAAAATAAAGGATGTCATTTTTTTACGGATCGGAGGCCCCTTTAGAGACTCGACAGTGGCGCTACCTTTTTCGCCACTCAACCCTATGACATTGACAAAAAAGTTCTAGCCCTTAAAATAAAAAAGTCGACTAAAAACATGCCGGTCCTCAGAAGGTTAAGATCTTTATATCTAAATATCATTATTATCACTAAGTTTAGATTACTTATCATTTAATACTATATCTTAGTTTCTCAAGTACTACAAGTTTTTATATATTTGTAAATTAAATTGTAATGTGAAACTAGAATTTATTTACATTCTGTGAAAATAGATGGTGATAACGCGGATGCTGGTGCAGAGGATGGCGATGATAACGATCAAAATGACAGAGAAAATAATGATGATGGCGATGATGAGGATGGTGGAGATGGAGATGATTCTGGTGACGACAGTGCAGACTATGATCCTAATATTGACATTCATGATCTATCTGATGATTTCTCTTTGTCAGATATGGATGATCTAGAAATATTGTTTTCATGAATATCATCAAGAGAAATAATGTTTGCGCGCGCGCGCACAGAATTAACGACACATGCAAGCACAGATATATGGATGCGCGCGTGCGTGGGCGTGCGTGCGTGCGTGCGTGCGTGTGCGTGCGTGTGCGTGCGTCGTCGTGTATATATACATATATACACAAATAAATATTAAAAAGGAATTTTATTGTGGTTATTAATTGAATATTCTAAATGTATAATTACAACTAATTTTTCCATTGTAATTTGGATATTCTGTATTGGTTTCACATAGAAGTACATATCTGTACTCTTTAAATTACAAATAATTGATCATAAATGATTATTATGAATCCTCTATTTGATAATTAAATAAAAATATGTTATATGTTCTTTTCAATCATATGTGAATTATTTATTAGTATATGATATACAAATATAAAGACTGTATACAGAATGTCTAATAGGTGTAAGTTTGAGTTTATTGTATGTATCTACAAGCGATGCGTGCCCACATATGCATGCACTGCTCGTAGATAGATAAAACAAAGTAAACTCAAGTATGGGAAATAATGCATTACTTATCGAAATAACGCCGTTACCATTATCGTTACTTTTGTATAATAATGATTTGTTCATTATTTTATAATTTTTCATCGCAGTAACGGTAACGCTACCGTTATAATTCACTTGTGAAATATAACTCATCGTTACCATTAAAAAGTTTATTAAGACTCTTGAGTAGTCGTCACGGCCATATAGGATCGTGATGTCATGTCATAAGCGAAAAACGACACATGTTGAAGTTTCTTGCATGCCATTTGTAAATAAAGAGAATTTGGATAAAACAAATTAATGAAATCGTTCTGAAACCCTTGTAAAAATGGGACGGAGTTATTTTTATTCCCTCCCTCTCCCCTCCCTTCCCCGATAGTCAGTGAATACAGTCGTAAAAAGCACGTGAAAGTACATTATTAGGTGGGCCTGGGATCAATCATGAAACTTTTTTCCTAGGATGAAAAGTGAAAAATTTCTCCATTAACTTCAATGGTTAAAATTTTCTCTTTCCATCCTAGGGATAAAGTTTTATGGTTGATACCCTGATTAAAAATCCTAAAAATACAATAGACACCGGTCAATGCCGATTCAATCCGTGATTGGCTCTGCCATGTTGTTATGAAATCGGATGTGAGAGTGAGAGAAGCGAATATGAAAATAAGAGAAGCGACACCAGCTTGCTGTCAAAATTCTCATCGAAATTGGTTGATCAACGACATATAAACGGTATATATGTCGTTGGTGTTGATATATTGGCGTGCATTTCCATGATTACGTGATTTCTGGTTTTACAACATTATGCCGGGTTTTGGCCGATCTCTACTTTTACGGCTCCTGCACACAAAACGCGGCAACGCTTAAGGCCAATGCATGTAAAAGTATTAGTCGTAACCATAAGAACATGAAAAGCGATAAATTGATAGGCTACGGGGCAAACGGTAAGTCATGTGACTGTCTTCCGGTTGGTTAGTCATAAGGATGAACATTCTGTAGAATATTTATAGGATGTTTAGACAATGTGATTTTTTTGTCTACTCCAAATGTTTCATGAGAGATCCGTAAAAGCTTCAAAGTATCATGTGAGAACCTTCTATGAATATTTAAATATTCTCAAATGTTATTCTATTAATATTCATAGAACATACTTGTGCTGCATGGGTATGCGCTCAGAATCTTCAGATGCGTTCTCCATACAGTCGAGCAGCCGTTTGTGAGCAATTTTTGTTCATCCTAGGATTTACGCATGTGGAACATTCTTCGGCAAAACCAATGGATACTGATTTTACTGCGTTTTCATGCATTTTATGTCATAATTAACTATTGTTCCAGCAAACACAAATTTCCCACTCAACAATGTAACTGTAATATAACACACGTGTTATATTACAATTATATTGTTGAGTGGGAAATTACAACTAACAGGTACGTTACATGTAACTTTGTGTTTGCTGGGGTACATCTTAGGAAGGCTCAATCCTGTAGCTGAAACATGAAATGCGTTCTCTCATTAGGTATTCATCCGTAAGAATATATACAACAAACTTTTAATTTTTGTACAATTATATATCGCATTAAGTAGTTATGTTCGTTATTTTTTTTTAAATAAGCTTTTATACATTGACTCTCTTTCGTCCTTTGAACTCTCTAATTGTTTATTATTCTATATGATTTGGTCACTCTGATAGTCCTGTACTTTTATTAATTTGTTTAAACTTAGAATTGCCATTATAGTAACTTAATTTTAACTTAAAATTAGCATTACAATAATTTAATTTTACCTTAGGTTAGGAACTACTTGATTCTCTGATTCTTCTCTGTTTTTCCTAACTAATTTTTAATTTCCCTGACTTTCCCAGTTTCCCTTGATTTTCCTGATCGCGAACAACTCTGATTAATTATATTTAATGATTTTTATATAAGACGCCTTTTAAATACTATAGAAATGAAAATGCATTCTTTACTTTACTGTCTGTATAAATAAATAAATAATGTTTGTGAGTAAGTTTTATAAATAAATTTTATACCGCGCGCAATTTTATAAATTTTATTTCGCAATTGCATAGCGAAATAAATGTCTTTAATTTGATTCCTCGAATTTTACTACAGAAATGAGATACAGACTTTTAACGCTTATCTTATCACAATAAATGAATCATAACTGCTATTGATTGCTCAGATGAGATAAACTATGTATTCGAATAATTTTTTATCAGTTTTCGTTTTGCTGCACGGTGAGATGGAATTCTACTTCTATTTGATAATTTGATTTTGAAACATTACAAGTAATATTTTATATTTCAAATCGAGTGTAATTTGAGGCAGTTGTTTATTATAAACTGCTAATTATTTTTATGTAAAAGTGTAAAATAAAAGTATTATATGTAAATTAGTGAAATGAATCATTTTTGTAATATAAGAGAAGTACACATTTTTAACAACATTTATGTATTATTTAATAACTAAATCTTTTTAAATATTAATTGTATTTCTTTTAAAGATTTAAAGCATAAAATTTATGAAAAAAACTTTTATAAAACTAACACATTGAGTACACTGTTAGAAATGTTCTTGAATATCATTAACATTTAATATACACTGTTAAAAATTTCATGAAATTCAATGTACTTTTAAGTTACACAAGTTGTATTTAATTTTATGACATTACATTAAATTTAATATAATATAGTTTTCTTGCTCTAATTTGTACATACAAATGAATAGGAAGATAAATAAGATGACATAAATATTTATTAAGACATTGATTTCTCTCATAAAAAATTAAAAATTTTTTTTATAATAATTAATAAATGGAACGTTGCAACTTTACTTAGTCATCCTTAGCCATTAAAATAATAAGAGTAATTGTATAAGATTAAAAACTTATTAACAAATTATTGAAATTAAATATTGGAAAGAATATAGAAAAAGTCAACGAAACCATATCAAAGATTGAACAATATAACATAGTAGATGAAAAATATTAAAAATTAAGTCTTCTTTATGTAAGAGTTGTCAAAACTTTCTTTGTTCAAAGGTGAGAAAGTTTTGAACGAAGATTCAACCTTTTCTCACCTTTGAACGAAGAAAGTTTTAAAGCATGAAAGTTTTAAAGCATTAAAGATCTAGCTTCGACCGGTATAGGCTGTTGAATTTCTATTATTAATTGTGTTTCTCACATTGTACAGTCTAAAAATAAGATTCTTACTGTTTAACAATTAAATGTTTTTCGGAATAAATTTATTTACAGTTTTTCAGTACATTAAGTCTACAGTTTTTCAGTACATTAAGCCTCGGTAGTCTAATGGCTTAGGACGCTCGTATGGAATACAAGAGATCCGGGTTCGACTCCCGGCCGAGGTAATATGTTTTGCAATAAGTTTATTTACAGTTTTTCAGCACATTAACATCTTGCTAATATGATGCTTGATTGAGCATCAAATTATTATTAAAAATTGCTTGTTAATTTAATTTAATTTGTGATATTATTATAGTAGTTTAATTGCATATATATAAGTTCGGAAAATTAATTCGGTGCGCAGTTCGTGACTACGAATATGGTATATATGCATGTACATATACATATGTATAGTATATATATAATTCACATTGAATTATTTGAGCATTAAAGATCCAGCTTCGACTGTTATAGGCATTTAATTTCTAGTATTGATTGTATTCTTCACATATGCGGTTTAAAATAAAGATTCTTATTTTGTTAATTAAAAAATAATTCAATATACGAATTTTTTTCATATAATTGATTTATTAAAAATGATTGTCATGATCTGCAACTGAAATGCCCAATTAAAATAGACACAATAGTCATGATCTCGCCCCGATTACTATGATCCGTAGTCTGATTGCCCTGACCCTTCACAGATAGACTATACCAATCAAAACTACTATATCTTTTTACATCGATAAATAAAAATTTAATACGTCTAATAATTATTTTAATGGTTTTCTTTAAAGTTATAATCCTATACTGTGTATGCTCTGGAACAAATTTGATAAAAAATCAATTTTAAATGAAAACATTAATAAATTTTCTTAAATGATCGCTACCACCCCACTCTCCCCTATATACAGGGTGTTCAGCATAACGGTCCGCACGATTTTTCAGACACTTCCGATCAACAATTAAAAAAAGGCTGAATGGTGAGTATTTATCTATTTTATATAGGCTACAATATGCGATAAAAAATTAACTTTAAAAAAAACTTTTTTCATAAGGAAATCAAAGTCATCTTAAATTTTTTAAATAGCACCATATAATTTTTTTCCATAATATTGTAAGAATAACTGTAATATTCTTCAAGACGAATTCAAACCACTGCCGAAATATCATTTTTATTGATTTTATTGCATATTTTATTAAATAAGTACATGTATGCATGTATGTTCTAGTCAGCGGTTGTAAGTATTGCTGTTACAAATAATGTTAACAAATTTTATATTATAAATATCAATACAATGAATAAAACATAAATAAAAAAAATAGACATTTCGGTAGTGATTTGAATTCATTTTGAAGACCCCTACTATATTACGGAAAAAACATTGTATGGTGCTACTTGAAAAACTTAAGATGACTTTGATTTTTTATGAAAAGAAATGTTTTTAAATTTTTTTATCGCATGTTGTAGTTTGTATAAACTCTATAAATCAGATGAATATTCACCTTTCAATTTTTTTTAACTGTCGGAAGTATCTGAAAAATCGTGCGGACCGTTACGTTGAACACCCTGCATAAACGACAGGTAAAATTATGATAACTATTATTATTTCTATTTTAGACAGCAGTCCTATTTGCCCTGTATGCAATGTAGCGGCAGTGACTGCAAAAACAAATATGAAGGAATCGAAAAGTGCAATAAGCTTTGTGCTCTTATCGCCAATACAATATGATAAGAGTTGTCGTACTTGTAGTGAAACTTGCAAGAATGTCAACAAATGTAAACACTGTAAACGTGTAAGTATATAAGTTTACTTATAGATTTGAGTTAAACATTTCGTTTCGGGAAAGTTGTAAATCCATGTAGAAACTCGCTTTTCGTTATAAACATTATTCGTGGATGTAGTGTGTTACCGCCCCTTAGGAGAAGTTTCTTTATAAAAAACTAGAAACATAAGCTTTGGATTGAATCTCGCTTTGCTTAAAAAGTTGTAAATTCATGTGTAAATACATATATGTTCCTTTAACTCTTGCGTGTGGAGCATAAAACTTCTAATGAGATTTCAGTAACAATAGATTTTTTCCGGAATTAGGCTGTTAGCCTAATGTTCAACTCTCAGGCTTGAGCCTGGGGGATCCATACATATACGGAGTGGGGCATTTTAATCGCCCCAAGCCGATATTTCCGAAACTAAGAGAGATACGGGAAAAAGTTTTATTTAAAAGTTGCAGGTTTTCTTGGGGAAAAAAAGGTGGAAATAACAGATTTTGTAGGATTGACAAGTAACACGTTATATATAATATATATATATATATATATATACTTGTAACGCCGTTACTTTGTTGATCGTTACCTTGTTATAATAACGATTTGGTAATGACAATGTAATATTACTGTGACATCTCAGTAATATTTTAGCGATATTTCTGTTATATTTCATTGTAATATTGAAATAGAAAAATGATATTGCTGTGATATTACGTGCTATGTGGGCACATTTAAGAAAAACGATAAAATCCATTATTTTCGAGGAAGATGTTTTACCCTCTAAATCTCGAGATACGCACAAAAAAATAAATATTTTTTCATGCTTTACAACATATCCGAAGACTATCCAAATCTGTATCCAAATTGTATCCAATCGGTGAGGGTCAGTTCCGACGGTTGTTAGTTTAAATTAACATATGAATCTTAACATATCTTACTTAGCTTAAACTAACATTTCGAATCTTAACATTATAGAGATTCTGTGATGACTGCTGGTCAAACCATATCAACGATTTAAAAGATGAATTAGTTAATATAAATGGAGACCTCAAGATAACAGCGAAAAGATTTGAATCTAAAATAAGCAACTTTCAGGTAGTTGTAATTGATTAATTAATTCGCTTTTTTACATTAAAAAATATTTTTAAAATAAATAATAGAACATATATGGGCAATGAGAGCGTTAACACAGCGCGGGAATTGGTGCGCAATTTATATAATAGTTAAATAATATTCACATAATATATTAAAAATTGTACAATAACTGTCAAACTTATTTGGACGTTTCGGTTTTCTTCAAACCATCTTCAACAAATTCGTAAATAATGTTCATAGATGTCTTGACAAAATAGTTGGAAATTGTTGAAATTATGCTCTATATGAGACTGAGGATGAGAGTATTTCCCAACTGTCTGGTTGGGAATTGCCCAATTTTTGTCTCTTCGCTGTTTAGCCAAGTGACTAATTAAAGAGTACAATAGGCAAAATTATTAGTTACAATGTAATGAATTCAATGCATGCTTATTTTACTCACCCTCTTTCTCCATAGATCACGCTCAGTTATTCAAAACGTAGTAAGTTAAATTATAAAAGATACGATTACAAAAATTACGCAAAAATTTTCGTTATTACATTAAGTATAAAATATAAAATATAAAATTGTTACATGTGCTATCCGGATGGAAGTCAGACAAGCAATGACTGTCAAAATTATAATCTGAGAGCCACGTCCATAGAAAAATAATTATACGTCATACCAATGTAATGTCAATCTTTAAAACAAACAAATTAAAGGCGAATACATAATGTCACTATTTGAATCTCTCTAAAATGCTTGTATAAGAGTGACGCAAAAACTCCTACGTCTGATTGTAAATTCAAACTATTTGATTGCAATTGAATATTCAGCATTTTAGATATGAGTCTTCCAGTTGTCTTTCTATATCCAAGATTTTTACATTCTTCCATTCAAATTCATGGCTGTGTTCCAACCTATGCTGTGTGATCACAGATTCACAGGAAGTTTTTCTATTGATGTAATTTCTGTGTTCTTTAATTCTCGTTTTTAATAAATGTCCTGTTTGTCCAACGTAGGTTGTATCACAGTCTCGACATTGTATTTTATGATATTTTTGTTAGAACTTGAAAAGAGTCTGTCCTTATGGTCTTTAATGATGCCATCCAGTTTATTGAGGCTACGATAATACAGATTAGCACCTCTATTAAGCCAGCAGGACCAAATGAATAGAATCAATCCGGACTGATTTAATTTTTTAGTACTCATTTTGTACTAATTTGTACCACCAATAAAAATTTTGTGCTCTGTGCCGTTTTGGGGAAAAAAAAACGTAGCGCTGCTAGTTTAATATTAAGCTAGCTATGGCCGGAAACTTGTAGCTATTTTGCTTCCACCATAGCAAAGCATACGTATTGTGATCGATTTGTAATTCACTGTGATAGATGGAATTGGGAATAAGCAATGGTTTGTCCATCTATAGTTATATAAATTGTGCACCAATTCCCGCGCTATGTTAACGCTCCTATTGCCCGTATATTCTATTATTGTTTTTAATTTCGAGAGCCGATTAATATTTAAATTCTATTTTTAAAATGTTTTAAAACTATAAGTATTTGAAAAAAGTTAAATGTCTTTTAAGCCTGGAAACAAAACGTCGCGTTTAAAATTAAGCAGATAATAATCTATGCTCAAAAAGTATATCTGTATAATGGACATATAAGGCATTCCATGTGAAGGTGAACTATCCATTTTCAAAAACGTTCCGGATTTTGACGAAACTTACTGATGTTGATGGGTTTGAGAATGTAACCTGTTGTACAAAGTCTAAAACTATTAGTCCAGCTAGTTTAATAGGAAACAATAGGAAAGAATACTCACTTAAATGCTTCAACAAGGACTTCATAATGTTATGTAATTTCCAAGCATGACACGTGAAACAAGCAGCGAAATTTTAAGACCGATTTACGCAGTGCCGTAACAATGTCAAATGATTTTAAATTCTCCACTGCGATAAAATTGTTTGTTAATACAATATATTACGCTTGAAATTCGTGGAAAACTCTAGTACGGCGCAATGCGCGTAACCGAGTAGT
Organism: Mycetomoellerius zeteki; assembly: GCF_001594055.1. NCBI lineage: Eukaryota > Metazoa > Arthropoda > Insecta > Hymenoptera > Formicidae > Mycetomoellerius > Mycetomoellerius zeteki. The sequence goes on along the minus strand of NW_017257830.1, from coordinate 370,195 downwards.
CGGATACACACTTTGTCTTGTATCGCTGTCTTTCTAAAATTATATCTCGAAAACGGCTGAGCCTCCCAGCATGCGGCTTCGTACGATGAAAGTCGCCATATAGTACTATATTAAAGCGATTAAGAATAAAAATCGGCACTGACCCCTGATTATGGGGCGCGATTTTAAAGATTTCAAACACTTTAACAGGAATGATAATAAAGAGTTACTCAAAATAGGACATCACCACGTGAAAAAGCAGAATTTTTTCTGTAGGAAATGGCATTAACTTCATTTTATTAAACAATAAATGTCAGTACGTGGTTTAAATTTAACTAAGGACTTACACCACGAACGCATGATATTCTTAGCGATTAGTTTATATTTGACTTCAAAACATATAATCGAATTACAAAAATATTACATAGACTTTTTGGCTTTAAATTAGGCCATCTTCAGTATCGCAATAATTCTTTATGTAACTTAACATTAATACATATTAATGCAAAGGTCCTAAATTTGAGTTTTCACGTTATACCATGTCTACTTATTAATTACGCAGGAACGCTCATTAACTAACAAACTTATTTTTTATGATAAAAAGTGAATTTCTGATCCAGAGGAATTTGTCTATTATTACAATCAATCCGATAGTCCAAAAGTTCGTCATTAATAGTTAATCATTTTAGTAATTAATAGTTATTTTATTAATTTCACTTTTAATTCGAAAAAATCTAGAAAAATATATAAACAACGATAAATCGCATTTCTTCCTTTTGCAGCTACTGAAATTGGACTAAAAATCTAAAATTTGCACAACAGATTGCATTCTCAAACTCATCAACATCAGTAAGTTTCGTCAAAATTCGGAACGTTTTTGAAAATGGGTGGTTCACTTTCACATGGAATGCCCCATATGTATACTTACTTGTGTGAAACAGTTAATTAATTCTTTTATTACAGACTAAAGCAAATGAAACAATGAAATTCGTCGATAGAGACATAGAAATTAAAATATTTGAAATTAATAAAAAAAGGGAGAGTCTAATTAAGAAAGTTGAACATATGGTCGCTGCCGGAGAAGTACCAGTTAACAATATAAGACAAAAGATTCAGAAAACTCAGATGGAAATAAGGCAACAGAAGGAAGTATCGTATGATACATTATCTAATAACGAGGAAAAGGTATGAAATTTTAAACTTTTAATATTGTTTCCATTTAAGATTTCAAAGTTGACCTTCAAGGTGTCCTTCAAGGTCACATGAAAGTCATTTCAATATAACCACATATACAATAGACCACTTGATATACTAAAACTTTTGTATTGAACATTTTCTTCCATAATCATTATTTTCCAAGATATTTGACCGTTACGGAACTTTCTCCCATCACTGTATAAGGAATGACATAATTATAGTAAACCTAGCGAAAATTTTTCTCAGATTTTTTCATATAATTTTTTAGAATTTCTATAAAATTTTTCAGAATTTCTAAATAATTTTATAATTTTTTCACGTTTTTTATACAAATTGGAATACTTCTCAGAAAATCTACATCTTTTCTCAGAATTTTCCATACATGTTAATTATGAAAATCGTAAGATTTCTAAGATTCTTTGTAAGTATAATTTCTGATGAAATGTTATAAAATCTACAAAATTAAAAATATTTTTTAAAAATTATGGGATGAGAAATCTCAGAATATTTCAGAATTCACTTGTACATAAAAAATTATGAGAGAAGATATGAACTTTCTGAATATTTTTGAGTATTTCTGAAAAATGTTCCAATTCGTATAAATATTATAAGAAAAATTTTCATCAGGAAATACTTTCATTTTTTTAATAAAATTGCAATATTGTATAACTAAAAGCAAATACAATAACATGTTAATATTTTTTTATTTTTCGCATTACAATGGTTTTATTAATTAAATAAAAACGTACAGTAACTGTGGGTAAGATGACGAATGTCGTGTATGGATAAGATGACGCTCTTATGCAGGCAGATTGTAGATTAGGTTATTTAAATCTTATTTTATTTTTGACTATACACAATAGTAAGTAGGTATATTTTACTAATAAGTTAATTACGTAATTATTACATACAGTACATACATAAATATAATTATGTTAATGTTTTTTAACGTTTCAATAATTTTATTTTCATAAATTATATAAAGGTTTTATTTTGTTTTTTTATATTTTTCTCTAAAACTTCTTATAATATATTAAAATAATATAAACGTATTATAATAAATCTTTTTTTTTACTTATAAAAAGTATATTTTTAACTTAAATTGACTTTTCGTCATCTTATCCACTACTAAAAGTCATCTTATCCACATATGAGGGCAAGATGACAAAATTGACATGTCCTTAAAAAAATTTTAAAGAATTGTAATTTATTTAATAACTTTATAATTTTTGTAAATGATGACTAAGACTGTAGTGAACTTGAAAAAAAATTAATCAGTCTCTTTACTTCATCACAGAAAGTAGGAAAAATCGACAAACCTTAAGGTCGCCATCTTACTCCCCTTTCCCCTACTCTTGAAACCATTCAATTTTCATTCTGGAAATTTTTTTCTCTTATAGTTTCGATATTCATTTCAAAAGAAAAAAACCGATTTTTTTTAAAGGAATATTTTACCCCCTAAAACTGTAATTCCGCACGAACAAAAAATAGTTTTGTGTTACGGATGAACTACTCTACTTGCACACAAAGTTTCAGAATTTTTTGAATTTTTGAGTTGCCTAGTGTCCCTTGTTAGTTAACAAATACCAGTGTATAATTTCATTTCCGTGCGATCTCCTTTTGTTTAATATTAATTAAGTGCAAAAATATTTGGGGATTTCATGCAACATAAACAGACCTATCGGTACGGAGTGAACAAAGTGCAAAATTATTGCAGAAAATGACTGCGTTCAACATTGGCAGTGTTTCTGAACGCACCCAACAATGTATCACTAGCGCCACTCGTGACCGGATGTGTAAACGTACAAGAAAATCTTATATCGTTTTCGATTGGAGTGCACTGGCTGCACTCAGTGTCAAGAGCGTGTTCGATTGGCAGTGCCAATGCGCATTTGGCTAGTGTCACGTATTTATTTGACTGCACGACACTCGCGTAGTGCGCACTCAATGTGCACTAAGTAGCACGAGATATTTTGACGGTGCCAGTTCAGTGCACTGGATACATATATAGGATATTAGTGCATCGTTTTGTCAGTATAAAAAGACATACAGTAGGGACAAGTAAATCTATAATTTATATCATGCAAATTATTGATAAGTATGTACATATGTGATATTCTTGATATCTCATATATTATTTAATTACATGTAGTAAAAAATCATTACTTAAAGTTATGAACATGAGATGTCGAGGTTATTTTTCTGCGTTCTTCCTGCAGTCTAGTCAAGTCCTTACAATCTTACAACTCGAAATGGCATTTCAGTTTTAGCACTGAAAATCTTGGCGTGTTCTTTTGAACTTGCACTATTCAGTGCAATCCATGGAACTTGTCCAGTGTTGGCGTGAACTGAATGCGCACTGATGCGCACTAACTTTTTCCCAATCAAAAACGCTATTAGTCGATGATGATGACGTTTCTTAATATCAAATGTTTCAATTTCGAACTTTGCAATATCTTTGCTCGTGCCTCGTAGGGTTCATAGAGAGAAAATAAAAGCAGTTATCGTACAACGGGAGTGCAGTCGATCGATTAAGCTGACATAGAATCTAATCGGTTCAGCTGTTATTGAGATTTAATAATCTCGGTCCCTCTTATCTCCGGCTTGCGTAAAGTATTCACGATAATGTCGCTGCGCTTGGCTTAGCGCTGAGACACTACCGTGTCTCCAGATTCCTGTTGTTCGTTATTAGAGGGTGCCGACTCCAACGTTGGCGAGTTTCGACGGTGAAGTTGCATGTCTTTTATAGTTTAGTACAACACATTGTTGTAAGCTGAAAGTGATTCAGTCATTCAGTCCTCACAGGTTAGATTTCTCGATATTAAAGTTATTTTCCAATCGATTGAAAATAAACCGTGATAAGTTGTTTTTCCGACATGTGCTTCTTCACTACTTCGATCTCGAAAAAACCGCAGCTGAAACGCATTGTTTATTATCCATGTGGTGATGAAACTCCATCGGAAAGAACATACAGAGTTTGGACGCTTTCGAAACGGTTATTTTGATGGTTATTTTGTGAGAGATAAAGAACGTCCCGGACAGCCGAAAAATTTGGTGTCGAGCTACAAGAATTGCTACATGAGAATTCAGCCCAAACGCTTTTAGAGTGGTATTCATTCATTTTAAATATTCATTCATCTTCCCTTCGAAACAAATCAATTTTGGAGATGAAAAAACGGTAGGAATTAAGTTTAACACCTTAATAAAGGAAGGCCATTAAGATTGAGAGTAAGACTGCAAATATTGTCAGCGTACAATATTTTAATGTTCAACTTATTCTGTTTAAGGTATTTCTCCAAGAAATTGAGTTTCTATAGATTCTTTTGAAATTTGGATAATATGTTTAAAATAATTTTATCTATATGTGGTTAAAATTTCAAAGACCCAGCGGTGCCGAAATGGAGATACACCTTCAAAGTTTTTCAGCTTTTAATACGTAAACTTCTATACCAAGCCTTGCCAAAGTAACGTTTTAACACTTGGCGGCGAAAATCTTCTACAAATTTTTTAAAAAATAAACATTTAATGTAGAAATATTATAGGAACCTTATTTTTAAAAAATAGGGAGCCTTATAGCGGTGCCGTTTCTGAATTAGAGTAGTTCAAATTTGTAATTTGATGGAATTCTCCTTTTTGCACACCGAGTGACAGGGACATGTTGTTACCATATTTCAACAGTCTTCAGTGCGGACTAGTGTTCGTGTACACAGGTACGATATTTATGCGTGTGTGTGTGTATGCTCGCCTTAAAAGTTTCTCTCTTCATTCAGAGAGCACGCGCGGAGAGGCATATTCGTAGATTGTACGCGATTATAAACTTTCTAACGTGATTGTAGCTGAAGAAATACATTCTTTTTATATATTGCTTCAAATATTCAAACGGTTCGGCTTATTTTAAACCATCTTTAGCGATTAAATAATTGAAATAAAAATGACAAACATTCCTGGTAAACATGGTGAATTCTAAACTTCAAGGTTGAAGTTTAAACTCAAGAATGTCCATCTTAACCTTTATGTAACAGATAAAATCAATTTCACTGAGAGTGCTTCTGCGAAATGAACTCCACGGATTAATATCAAAGACTTTTTCATGTTAAAACACGTATTCTTTAGATTTGTTTCTTCGTTTTACGAGGATTTAACTTCAAACTGAAAGTTATTTTCTATGTTCTGCAATCCTATCGTGTAATGACACCATAGGAAGTCAGGTAGTCAGGAAAGGCGGCAGGGAAAATCAGGGATAGTCAGAGTCTCAGTGATTGAACGAAAGTAGTTTACAATTTTTACTGTCCAGTAACTACAAGTTTCTTTTATTCACCCATTACAGTTACTTATCGAGAAATGGAGAGCAAGCGGTTCCCGCATGAACGCGATATCGATCTGGCGATGAAATCTTCTGGTTCCGAGGATCTCTCGCTACACCGTATTGAAAATATGTTGCCCGTTGCTCTGCTAGTCCAAATCTAAATTCTGCTCCACTGCTCCGATCCGCACTATTGCTCCGGGGCGACTTATTATACAATTACCGGCGCTGTCACCGCACGTTAGATGCGCACGGAGAATCAATATATTAATCGATTTGGATCTGCGTTGGCCGTTCTCGACTTCTGTCGAATCGAACAATAATTATTACAATGCAAATTTTGTATTGTAAATTCTGAAAACACAAGTTTAACGAATACGTGTTTTAACATGAAAAAGTCTTTCTTTGATATTAATTCTTAAATTGTTTCAAGAACTTTTTCTTAAAACTTACATTGTTATTTTGCGGAGTTATTTTAAATTACTATGTACAATAAATCTAATTGTCGGAAACTAATTATATGTCAGAAAATGTTTTCTTTTTCGTTCATAAAATTGTTATTCAATTCAATTTTTTATATTTTTCTAAGTTTGTACTAAAAAAATATTTTGGAGAATCAGTTTCCTCTTATACATATAATTTCGTTCAGTCAACGAATGATTGAAGCAGTCACTGTGTATCATTGTTGTTCGTCGGTTTATCAAACGATGATGAGTTCGACAATTAAGTGATTTCAGCAAATTATTCGGTGGTGCGTTACATAATTGTCAGGCTAGTCAGTCATCAAGCGAATTTTCCAGTCTCAGCGAATATACGCGTCGACGGGTGTGGTAATAAATTATAAAAGATGATCGGTAATTAACAGTAACTGCAACTGGATAGCGTTTATATCATCTCTGTGAATATACGTCCGCCGGTGCCTGTAGCTGACTCTTTATGGTGGGGTGTGCTTGTGACGTAAATTATTAGCCCTTGAGTTCTACAGAGAACCATCGTGTTGAGTCTATACATGTGTGCGTTTATGTGTGTTTCTCTCTGTGTTCGCGGGCGTGGTTTGGGGAGAGTGTCGGGCGTGGCTACGAGTTAACCTCGAAAAAGTTACCTCGAGAGAAAGAGAAAGAGAATACGCTGAGGGAATATATTTACAGTGAATTGATTCAGAATGGATCCCATTTCGTTCACACGAATATATAAGTTGCAAAATCTACTTTCCTTATCGGCATCATATTTTAAAAACAGCAGCTGAAGAAAGGTTTTCTTCGTGGGTATTCTTTATCGATATGATAATTTAGTTTTGTAATTGATTTGAATATGTTGGTGCATAAATTTTAATGGTATCTGAAATAACAAATACAGAATGTTGCAGATAATAGGTACATTTTTTCAGATTACCATGGAAGATTCTTTAATGATAATATAATAAAAAAATATAATATAAGATTGAAAGATTTTTGGCAAATATATTATCTAAATTAAACAATATAAATACATACATAGATAGACAAAATCTTTCTTCTTCAATTAACTCTAATTGAATATTACGCGTGCGCATTAAAAGAATTTTAATTTATAATTTAAGTACTACGATATTTAATAAAGAAGAATAAAAGGTCACAACAAATCGATTGCTTTTTACAAAATATTTTATTAAAAAATACTTTTCAAATAAATTCTTACAATGAGAACTATGGAAAAAATATTGATGATAATAATAAAGTTACAGCATGAACTAATATACAGTGCCCGCCAAAAGTTCCGGGCCGGCACGTTTGGCCGGCTGAATATCTCGGAAAGTATGTATTTTTGAGAAAAATGTTTTAGACAAAAATTGTAGGGTTTAAAAAGATCTATTCAATGATCATATCCGCTTGACCTTGGGTGGCATCGCCAAGGTCAGGTCAAGGTCAAATTGATTTTTTTAAATGGAGTACTCTTTTAATGCCAGAATTTAATAACTGGTGTCAAGACCTTTTCAAAATATTATAATAATGTTATTTTTCATTAAATACTTTTCGAGTTATAAGGCTTGAAAGTTACGGTATTGCCGGCATTAGCATTGCGCAAGGTGTCCGATCGATGGCTAAAAACTCTTGAATGTTATTCAGGATCATGTCCTGGATAACATTTGTCAAGATCAAAGTCATTGGAGATTGTATCTATTATTTTCATTTCTGCACTAAGAATTCATTTTTTCGTAAAAATGAAAATAAGAAGTACAACCTCCAATGACTTTGATCTTAACAAATATTATTCAGAACGTGATCCTGAACAACATTCAAGAGGTTTTAGCCGTCGATCGGACACCTTGCGTAATACTAATGTCGGCATTAATTTTCAAGCCTTATAACTCGAAAAGTACTTAATAAAAAATAACTTTATTATAGTGTTTTGAAAAGCTCTTGACACCAGCTATTGAATTTTGGCATAAAAAATAGAGTATTCCATTTAAAAAAATCAATTTGATCTTGATCTGACTTTGGCGACGCCACCCAAAGTCAAGCGGATGTGATCAGTGGATAGATCTTTTTAAACCTATAACTTTTGTCTGAAATTTTTTCTCAAAAATTTATACTTTCCGAGATATTCAGCCGGAACTTTTGGCGGGCACTATATAGAAATATACAGTAATGTATAGAAAGTAATTTATAGAAATTTCTAAATTGTATATTTTTGTTTGTCATAAAGTGTAATACGGCTGTAAAGTTGCAATGTGTCTCATTCGATTTAATTCCTTATAAGACAGAGACCTTTGATAGCTTAAGAATAAGTGGCGAGAAATGAATAAAAGAAATGAAAGAGAGAGAGGGGTAGGGGGTAGCAGGAGAGAGAGAGAGAGAGAGAGAGAGAGAGAGAGAAAAGAGGAGTAGGATCATAAAGGGCTGACGAAGGGAGCAGAAAGGAGGATGAGGGAAGCCGCATTGTGGAGAAAGAGACAGGATTCAGAAGAGCCTTTACCATCGTACCAGACCACCGTGCCTGCGTTTGTACAGTGGTAATGGGCTGTCAGGAACAGACTTTAGCTGCTCGTGCCTTATACACCAACACCATTATCCTCTTGCTATGCCGAGTTAGATTCTATCGGTTCATGAACCCGCCCTAAACTTGTATCTCTCTATCACTCTTTAACCTCACGACTCATTCCTTGTTGTTATTGTCAGTTTTTTAATCGATTTAATTCGTTGATACATTTCTACACTATAGCTAAATATAACTTTTCAACACTCTAATCTAAATTCGGTAATGTTTAGTTCATTCTAAACTTATTTATTTTTGTTTTCAATTCTACTGTCTAAGATTATGCTTATTTATTTCTGAGAACTATATAAAGGTGCACTAAAATCTCCATATTTAATATTTAAATATATGTTTAATTAATACTTAAATAATATTTAAATCTATTATGTCGATAATAAATTTAAATATTATTTATGTATCAATCAAGTATATATTTAAATATCATTTGTGAATATAATAGTTTTTAATAATTGTACATTATTATAACTATCATAACTGTTATTAAAAGAAATCAAATTAAGTTTCATTTAAAATTAACGTGATGTTGAAATTGTTTTCGACACATCTTGGTATAATCTTATATCACGCTTACACAATATTTTTCAAGATACTTATAAAGAAATATATGCTTTAAAACGTAATCTTGGCAAAAGTTAAACGTTGCTCGCATTAATAAAGATATTAATTAAAAGAAATTACTTATTTTATAACGGTACTCCTTTTTAAATTTGACAAAGTTAGTATACACACACACGCATATATATATATATATATATATAAAATGATGTATTTTATTACGGTTATAGATAGTGTTGCTATTCATGTAAAAAATTACGTTTAGGAATGGCTGTACATGTTTGCGCGCACGTGTGTGCACGTATGTGTGGTTCGCGTATCACTTTTAAAACGTGTCAAAAACAAAACTCTATTAAAACATAATCGAGCGTCGTCTGAAATGCGTATAAAGCAAACGTATATAAATTGAAATGTAAAGCACACAAATGTAATTAAAAATATAATTAAAAATACAAAGTAACATAATATATCGTAATCGAACCAATTTAATTACTTACATCATTTCTCCTTATTTATACATAGGGTGTCCCACAGGAAGCTGTTGAAACTAATCAGCTGTCATTTTCGAAAGTATTTAGTTATTGAAAAAACAAAAATTGCGCTGAAAAAAGAAAAGTCTGCAATTTTTAATGAATATAAATAAAATTTAATAAAATGTTTGTGTATCAGTTAATTTTATTGATGAAAAATATGCTAAAATCAAGTAAACGCTAAGATTAATATCAAAGACCATAGATAAGATCGAAAAACAGTTTCAGATTTAGTAGCAACTATTTAAAAGTTATTAGCAATATTAAAAACGATATGTTAGAAAAAGTTTTTACGAGTTTCCGTAACAAAAACTGTGTTTTGTACAAATTCAGATAATGCACACTCCGAAAAAATTATTCCTTGGGATTATGAGCATATTTTGCCATTAACAATGCCAGAGCCTACAGCGGATAAATGGAAAAAAATTGCCAAAGATTTTTAGAATATTTGAAATTTTCCAAATTATATAGGCGCTCTTGATGGGAAATATGTGGTCATTCAAGTTCCCGCAAATAGTGGATCTCAATTTTTTAACTATAAAAAAACGTTTTCTATTGTTCTTCTAGCATTAAGTGGATGCACATTAGAGATTCATCGCGGTAGATATAGATGTATATGATAAGAATTAGGCAAAGTTCTTGAAAAAAATAAATTGAATGTTCCAAAAGATAATGTGCTTCCTAATACGCAGATCATTATGCCTTATGTCATAGTTGATGATGAAGCATCTAAGGACACGTAACAACTGTTCATGTGGAGAGAAAAAAGGAAAACGGAAACAAATATACACAGTTACATGTACATACGGAAAAAACAGTGCGAAATACAATAAGCCTTTTAAAACGCATAACTTATTTTTCAACACTAAAGTATAAATTATTTTCATCTTACCTGATTGCTTCATTTCCTTTGCAATTCCTTTCCAAATATTTTCTTTCAACATGGTATTATTATATTTTGGATGGCTCATTACGTATTAATACTCATGAGATTTTACATTTTCTATTAATTTTTCTTGATCCATCTTCTGCGTCCGTCCTTTACCTTTCACTAATTCAAATTGACAGATTAACACCGACACGTAAAGACATGGACCAACACGGACCGTCAAAACATTCTTTGCGAGAATATCGGCCGGTGTCGATACATTCCGTTTATGGAACATGTAGATCCGTGCTGGTTAATGTAAACAGTCTCATTTAAAACGCATGTTAGAATATTTTGTCATGCCAGTGCCGATATAAGTCGTTGCCGGAACGTAACTATGGCGGAAGGATTACATGATGTGTGCAGTTGGACAGTGTCTCTGTCTAAATATCTGCGCTCTCCGTCTATTGACTTCATAGTAGACAAGGGCTACTAACTGCGAAACGCGAAACATATTTCGCGTCGAGACGTTGGTATACTGAATCTTTCCTTGTTTGGTACACTTTATAATGTACCTTAGTTTTTCTTTTTAACCTTCATAATTTCTGTCTTAAATTAAATATTGGAAAAAATAAATGAATGACAGAGAGGGGGGGAGGGAGGGAGGAAGAGAGGGAGGGGGAGAGAGAGAGAGAGAGTCAATAACCAATATGCAATAAGTAAAAGGATATCATCAGTGCAACAAGTACCAAGTGCCATATTAATTACGAAATTACTAACTTAAAATTATAATACACTAGTAATCTTAAAATTATTAGTTATAAATTAAATATATTAGAACATGTATTTTGGTTAAAAATTAAGTTAAAAATGAAGTATGGCATTAATACCCGACAAAAAATTTTTCATACACGAATATATATAAATATATAAGTATAAACATGCATAACCATGTATAAACACATACATAAAAGTATATAACTTTATATATACTTAATTATATAGGAGCAATTTTTACATTTCTGCAAACTTAATTTTTTCTAAAACAATATAATAAACAATGCGGAAATTACCTTTGTAATTATTTTTTATACTAAACAGTAATTTTACAAAAGAAAGAAGGATGTATGGATATGTATGGACATATTTCATATATAATTATGTATAATTGTATGTATACTTATATTGTATGTTTATGAAATAATGAATTGCTTATCACTTAATAGCAAAATACAGTGCGACAACTCTTTGTAAATGTAGAATAGTTCAATGCGACAGTAAGTAATTACACTGTATGATACATTAAGGAGTCGACTACGATAATCATTTCTTAATATATCACACAATAAATTTTCTTTCCGCGATGATCTAACCTAGCTGGATGTATGTTATACATACGTACAAGAATAGAAAGAGAAACTCAGATGGAGAAAATGCGTTAAATAAGGACAGTATACTGAGTTGAGTATACTGAGTAGCCATTATGTGCCTTCCAACAAGCGACACGGTACAGTGATCATCTCATCTTTGTTTAACATTGGCAAACAACAAGGATGTAATGATTCATTGTGTCACACCGTGTCATCTGTGTCGCTTGTTGGAAGGCTTGCTTACTATAGACGACGCGGAGTAAAAGTAGGCGTGGTTTGACCGAACTGCACACACCATGTAATCCTTCCACCATAAACGTGACGGTCCGTGCCGTATAGTCTGAATCAACCTTTACTTGTAACGCCGTTACTTTATCGTCACTTTGTTAGAATAACGATTTAGCAAATAGTAATGATGTTGTGAACTTTTTATAATGTTAACGGTATAATGCAGGGTTGGCAAACGTTATTATTCAGTTACTTTGTCGTTATATTTTTATAGTAAACAATTTGATGACGATGTTGCAATTTTTTATGAAGATAACGCTAACTAACTAAACGCTAAGGTTGTACTAAGGTTAGAAAAATCATTTCGAAAAGTAACACTATTACGCGTTACACTGAAAAAGTTATCAAGTATAACGAGTAACGCATAACGTTACGCGTAACGTTACTCGTTACTAAAAAGTAACGCGTTATAAATTAGGAGTTATTTTTTTCAGTAATGAATGAAAACTTTTTCAATCCATTACAAGTAATGATTGACTTTTCTAACTCTGATGTTAGCATTACCATCATAAAAAATTCACAATGTCATTACCAAATCGTTATTATAACAAAGTAATGATCAACAAATTATACTATAATGTAACATCAGGATTGGAATGGTCACTCGTTGCTTGTAACGGGTTGGAAAAGTCACACACACGTACGCACGCACACTCACTCACACTCACACACACATACACAACTTTACTGAACATTACTGAACATTACAAAAAATAGTGCATCATTTGTGCTTCGTACTTGTAATGAGATAACATGTTACATTTACTTTTACTTTTTCAATAAGTAACATGTAATAGTAACGAGTTATTACTTTTCAAAAGTGACATTCTTAACTTGAGTACAATCTTATCGTTTACAATAAAAAAAATTGTAACGTCATTACTAAATTGTTATTATAAAAAGTAACGGTATATACTACACAATGTTAAATAACAATAGTGTAACTATTGTTTTAGTATAAAATAACGATATGATTGAGTAGGAACTGTGGCGACTCACGTTAGGTTAAATTTGACACTACAGATTTAACAGTGTATTATATATAACTGTGCAATATTTTTTTGCGTCATATCTCTTTGTATATTTTCACGGTTTTTTGCATGTATTATTCCTGTTAGTAACATTATTTTTCAATCTTGGATTTCTCATCTTATTGACTGATTTTGTAGAAAACGATGAAAACTCCAATCAAACCCAGCAGCCCCTGGTTCTCGCTTCGGCTGGTTCCAAATGCTCGCCATCCACCCCTCTCATCTTTCACGTGCCTTCCTCTTCCCGAGTAATCAATACTATGAGGCGTTCTGCGTGGGACAGGTTCAATGCTGGTCCAGATTTTAAAACTAAAAGAAAAATCGAGGTACATCATAAAAAAAGTAGAGAAATTTCGATTTACTGTATTTCGGAAAAGAATGACTGAAGAATGGATCATTTCTGATAATACCATAACATTTTTCTTAATTTTTTTTTATTATGGACGAAAATGCTCGTACATATTAAGAGACATAATAATTCTCGCGTCAATTACGCGAGACCCCCTGTGTTCTTTACGTGAGCCGGCGATTTATAAATATCCGAAATTATCAGATCCCAATAAGAGCTGAATTGATCAAATTTTGAGTAGGTAATCGATAGTTCATATTTTGAATCGCATAAATAAAAGTATTTCTATTTCGCTGCGTGTTCTACGAACAAAGATATTGTGACGTAAAAACTGACAAGGGAAGTTTCACAACTGTCCGGAACCGATTTGATTCTCTATGAAATATGTTGTTAAATACGAAAATCTAAGAGACACGTATTTTTTGTACGTGCCCTAACTCATGTTTAAGGAGTGAAACACCTTTGAAAAAAACGGTATTTTTCTTTCGAGGCGAATATCATTGGAAGTATAAAAGATAGAAAAAAATTTTTTAAACAAAAGTTGTACGGTTTCAAGAGTATTTCAATGTTGTGAAGAAAAAAATTAAAAAAATTTTTTTGTTTAACAATTATTATATATATATAAATTTAAAAAATTATTTTTTTTTAATCATCAACACACAAGTGGTCTCAGGCATTACACCCGCACTTTTAGATTTTGATTCCGGGCTTAGGGACAAGAGCAGGAAATTTGCGAGCGCACGTACGAGGAATCGCGCGGGCGTTTACCATTATTCGGAGCGCTTCTGGGTATACGATCTCAACGAATTATTTTTTTTTTAATCGTTAGTGGTCTCAAGCATTACACTAGCACTTTTAGATTTTCGTTTGAAACATCTGAACATACGTTGAAAATTTCCGGTCACAATGGCTGCGTTCGGAAACGTCGCTCGGATACCTCCGATGCCTCGGATTCGTCATCTGTCCTTCTTTAATATTAAATGTTAAACAAGGACAGGTGATGAATCCGAGGTATCGGAGACATCCGAGCGACGTTTCCGAACGCAGCCAATGTATGAGTGATCTTCAATTGTCTGTAAGCATATATTTTTGTATTCCTATTGGAGCATCTTCCTGTTATGGTCCAAATAACTTTAATTCCTCTTATATGAAATTTTTATATCGCAATTCATTCAAAGACATTTTCCCTTTCAACTAAAGTAGTAGTTATTTAATTCTCCTTCAAAACGTTATGACAAATTGTGTTACCTTGTCCATTCAAGTGTTATCATAAAAAAATAAGGAATCCCAGATAGCATAACTGATCCATTTGAATTCGAAAAGAATTCATCTTCTCGAGTTCTTTATGAATTAGCGTGATTTGTTCGAAATGAACTTAAAAAGAATTCCTTTCCGACAATTAACAAAGGACTTCATAAAAATACTTCTTACAGAGTTAAATTGAAGTTAATTTAATGAAATCCTTTTTCTATTCGTAATGGGTTTGAAAAAAATTCATTTTTGACTTGGTCACAATATACTTGTACAAAACCATTCCCGCTATAAGTCATGATCTGCCGTTACTAGAATTGTATCGTGTTTCAGTGATTGCTACCAGCATAATGGAAATTAGTTTTTGCAATATCGTTTTATATACATGCATACAAAAAATATACAGACAAAATATATACTACAAATATGGGGTGGGGCAGTAACTCTGTCCACTTAGAGTATTTCTGCTATTTTTAGGGATATGAAATAATATATTCATTGAAGTTGTATAGCATCAAGAGTTGTGGTACAATATACTACTAATAGTTTTTTTATGGGTGGAGACGCTTCGGATATTTTAAGGTCACCTTCACTTTTTTAAATGGAATTCTGCACACAAAAGTATTTAGGTAGTGATATAAAAAAGCCAATAGTTTACGAGACATTTTACACTTTATTCTGGCATATATTGACATGAAATGTTAAATAACTCGTAAACTATTAATCGTAACTATTAATTTTTTCGTACTTTAATACTTTTATATGTAATATTTAGAACTAAATGTAGTATTTAGAATAAGAAAATAAGACAATAGTTAAAAGAAGGGCTACGAGCCAGTTACAACATAAAGAATATTTAATAAACTTTCATACATACAAACGTTTCGACACCGATCGGGTCATCTTCAATGTAAACAACAAGCAACAATACATAAATTATCGGAATATTCGGTCACATAATAAAGTCCAGTAAAAACGTCGGTTAATATAGTATTCGCTTTGTGCAGTCCAAATATAAGTATCATAAAGGTGATCTCATCTCGCTTTTCCAATTCTATAATACATCTTGGTTTGTCATAATGGTGTAAGTCAGACGCAGAGAGGAAAACGCACAAATTAACTAAATAGATTAAATTAAGCCATGATACTATTGGAGAGGACATCTATCCTCTACGATGTCAGACGACGTTGTTAATTAAGAAAATAAGAAATATTTCTATGTGAGTAAAAGTATCCATCGCGTATGTATATGCGATTAGGTTATAATCGTATAAGTTACAAAAATAGTGCATGTTAATAGGTTTAAGTCTAAGATAAAATAAACTTGTATTTGTAAAACATACGTTATGAAAAAAAAAACAAGAAATAAACAGTAAATTTATTTTTATTCAGTAACGTTCAGATTAAATTCATTATTACATTAAAATTGTAATTACCCTTCATTATTTATTTTTATTAACTATTAATAAAACTTTCGACTTGTTTTTATAGTTTTTCTAGTTATTTGATGCAGCACCTCTAACGTTTACTTCTTTAATTTTTTGTGGTATCGCTTGAATGGACAAGGTAATGCAATTTTGACATAACGTTTTGACTAAGGAGAAATGAAGGAGAATTAATCCTACTACTTTAGTTGGAAGGGAAAATGTCTTTGAATGAATTGCGATATAAAAATTTTGTATAAGAAGAATTAAAGTCATTTGGATCGGAATAGGAAGATCCTTCAATAGAAATACAAAGATACATATTTAGGTTTCATTGTACAAAAATTAAAGATAGTATCGCTTGGATTATTTCCTTTATTTGGTATGATTGGTGTGGAATTTAATTTGGCGCCAGTTATTGATATCACATCTTTTATACAAATGATATATATAATTAGAGTTAAGTAAATAGCAAAGATACATAATACTACTTGGGTTTTACTTTTTAATTTGATAGAATTTAACTTGGTTAATTAAGATTGTATCATTAAGTTTTAATTTTTAATTTCGTACATTTTTTTTTTCGAGGAGTAATAATTTTTGACAGAGAATTAAAGCTGCCATTACTTGGATTGGAATAAGAGAACCTTCAAAAAGAATATTTTTGAAGAAGAATTAAAACTACTACTACTACTTGAGTTCGAATAATAAAAGATACGTAACGTATCACTTAGGTTCTATTCGAGAAGCACATACATTCTTAGCACTTACCTTTTTTTAAAAAGGTAAGTTTATGCTGATATCATGCATTTTGTATTAACAAATAGCAGCATACAATTTCATTTGTATCCGATCTCCTTTAGTTATATTGATTTACAATAATTGTCTTAGAAACTGTATAACGGTGATCTGTCTCAGAAGTCACATATACGAGATTGTATCATCTGTCGAATCGTAATTGAAATTTTTTCAATACAGCTCTTGGAACAAAGAGATGTAACCTTAATTACGCATGTTCGTAAGCTTATTATTAAAGTGCGATCGGTAGGGACAGTGGGCGTTGACACGAAAGTCGAGCAGAAAGTTGGATCTGACACTGACCATTGATTTACCAAATACGATATGCCCTCTTTTCATCTCTGAGGTTCGAAGGCACTCGAATTGTTGATGACGTGTTGTCGGCCCCTAAAATTAGCTACAGTGACATATTGGAGAGTGCGTGTGGGATCCCCTGAGAGAGAGAGATATGGTTCCCCCTCTCCTTCCTTCAAAATTCACAAAGCAGCTGCCCTGGGAAAATCAACTGACGCGTAACTAAATGGTGTATCATTAATTCCAACGTGTATGTTTATATCGCGCTGGTTAAAGTTCACAAAGCTCTGCATGCTATTTGATCCTTCTAACTGTGATCACAGGAGGAGGGGAGTCTTAGATTTTCCGATTGGGCCATTTACCAACTACTAAAAAAATGATACGTCGCTATATTGATGTTGAGCGTGTGCGTAAAGGAAAACAGTAAATATTATATTAAGAATATCTAAAAGGGACGTACCTTTCAGCACAAATAAATAGATATAATACTTTAATAAGTAAAAAGCAATTAACATATACGTAATGTAAAATTAATGAAATGATTCTTCGACTATCGCGAAATGGGATCTTATGTCTAACAATAATTTCTGCGAGTTTTATACATTTTATTTTTGTACTTTTGAAGTATGCATCGATTATTGTTTCGTCTTGAGACGTAATCTTGAGCCAAAAATTGGAAGTGTAATTTTATATTACTAAATTAATAAACAATTTAATATTATTGAAATTATATGAGCATTATAAAACTATGATAAACTTATTATCAAAAATATTACCTTGATTTCCTAAAAATATGTTCAAGTACTGTTTAAAAATTCACTCGAAATATTTACTTCTCCATTTGCATAAATAAAAGGAATTGAGTTAAGAGAATAATGATTTAATGAAGAACTTTATATAATATAATACAGCAGAATAGGAAAATTAATGAGTGTATTACATCTAATATAGATGTTGTTATACAACATGCCCGAAAATCACGTTACATCTCTTTTTCCTTGCTTCGTGTTGCAGCATGTACGTGCGTGCGTGTGTGCGCACATGTGATGTATAAGTTACTCTATTCATAAGAATGAGAGTAAAAGGCCAGAGTAATGTTTATCTTTAAAAAAAACGGCTTTTTTCTTTTTTTTTTCTGCATTATAATCAAACTAGGAAAACATCTGATTTATCCCAGATAACATTCAAGCACCCTAATAGTAGTATAAAAGCATTCTATTTTAGAGTCTAGAAGTATCCTTGTTAACGTTGAAAATGTACACAAATAGATGGCTATGGTTATGAGTAGAGTCCGACCGAAGTTTCGGTTTCGTCCAATAAGAACAAGAGTATACGTAACAATAGTATACGTATATTTCTAGAATATAACGTATATCAGGTATAGTATAAAAAAGATATATTAAACTACATTCTTTGTGTATAATTCCCGTTTCGATGACCGTCTCATATGCGTTTTCATATACCGATTTTTATTCGTGAACTAAACATTAAATTTATACGAATTCAGATATAAGAAACGAATAAATTGTGTCTTACGTAGTCATATGAAGTACCTACTGATAAATATAACACAGGCCTGCAAAATTGGAGATGTTGAAAGTTAATTGAGATTTAACAATGTCTTTTTACGTAATTTTTTGTGCTGAATCCAAATCCGGCTGCAGAATTGCTCTATCATGTCAAGATTTCGAGATATCCTAACCTAAAACTGCTAAAAAAGCCATTTTCAACCATATTTTAAATTAAATTAAAAATTAAGAAAATTTTTGTTGTCAGATCCATCAACGATATCATTTACTACTATACGGCCCCTTCAAAATCCATTTTGAACCATCTCAATGCGATTTTTTTCTTTCGAAGATATATTTATTCAAAGTTCAATGAATTGTACTTCATAGGAGCCTAATCCATATACCGTTGTATTAGAACAAACGATATTTCTGTACAGATTGGCTGACTCTTCTACCTTTTGTCACAGAATATTTTTAAATTTGCAAGAACTGTTAAATTGTACATGTCTTACTAGTACTTTATGTTGTTGTCTCTATAAAAAGTGTCGTTGTACCACTAGAGAAGTGAATGAATTCAAGAAATACAACTTTCCACGCAAAACAACTTTTACCTCACCTGTCTTCCTGTTTAGAGGCGCACGACTTCCATATTAAGCGACAGGACTTTGAAACAGGACTTCGAAAGTCGCTTCGTGTGGAAGTCGTGCGTTCCTAAGCAGGGGGGAGGTGGGGTGGGAGTCGCTTCGCGTGGAAGTCGTGCGGCCCTAAACAGGGGAAGAGTTGGGGTGGGAATCGCTTCGTGTGAGAAGTTGTAAAAGCAGAAAATTTCTGTTCTATGTAGTAGAAGAGAGACATCATTTTTCTAACTTCTTTTATTAATAATTTTTTAATGAATGATCAGCGCCGGCTAAAACCTATTGGAGGTCACTCAGGATCATGACCTTGACAATATCAAAGTCAAGGTCATTGGGAGTGTTCTCCTAATCTAAACTTTTACCTTTTTATGTTTATGTAAAAAAAAAAATAAACTATGACAAGTCGTTTCTGTCCGTACCTAGATCATCAAGGGTAGCTAAAAAATGACAATTGTAAATAGGACCGAAACATGAAAAAATATTTTTGACGTTAAAAATACATTGCAAAAATTAATTTTATAATTAATTGCAAACTTCGAAAGATTGTGGGAGGCAGCTGTAAAAATTATAAAAGGATATTCATATCAGGGAAGGTCCTTCTACGAAGAGTATATCGGACATTACTGTGTAATGTCAAGGCCATTCTTAATTCCTGGCCTTTAACTCCATTGACCAACGATCCTGCTAATTTTCAAGTTCTAACTCCGGCCCATTTTGTAATAGGTGAATCCTTAGTTCAATCTGCAGAGCAATCCTTTAATCTTGTACTCGACAATCGATTGTCGAGATGGCAACACCTTCAAAAGCTCCGCCAACAGCTCTGGTTACGTTGGCAGTGAGAATACCTACAGGAATTACAACGACGTAGCAAGTAGAATACTCTAGGCAAACACATCGATCTCAACACACTCGTCTTGATTGAGGACCAAGTACCATCTCTTAGATGGCCATTAGCAAGAATAGTTCGACTCTTCCCTCAATCGGACAGTAAGATTAGGATCGTGAAGGTGAAAACACAGACCGGGACGTATAAATGATCAGTTAAAAGGTTGTGCCCTTTGCTCATGAATGACATTGAGGAGATATAAATGTTCTAAAGCATCGAGTTGTGCAACCTATTTTTTTTCTTTCGTTCTTCCTTTTTTTTTCTTAAAACAGTATTTCCATACAGCACCGACTGTTGCGAAAAATTTTCAGAAATGTTTCACATCTCATATGCAACAATTCTGAAAGGATTCTGCAATGTGTCATATAAAATATTTTAACAGAAATGTTTCTAAAATCTACCATATACAATAAATTGAAAATCATATTTAAACAGAACAAAAAACCATCATGATGTTAAAATGGCTCCAAAATGTTTACTAAAAGTCATTTTTTGATCAATCACGATTCAGTTTAATGTCATTTTAATGTTATCGTGAATTGTTCTATTTTAATTGCGAAAAACTTTTGTATATGAATAATAATATTGTGTGGAAACTACAGGTGTAAGTGACTTTCTATTTTTCTAATAGTGATTATGTATATGTGTTTATACATATAATGTGATTAATTAATCAAAATAGTTGGATATTTAATTACCATTTTTGAGAAATACTTTAAGTTTATTTCAATAAGTTTGTAATCTGTAAACAGATTACAAAACTCTTAATAAAGTTTAAGTACTTCAGAAATGATATTTAAATATATGTTTAATTGATACTTAAATAATATTTAAATTTATTACGTCGGCATAGTAAATTTAAATATTATTTAAGTATCAATCAAGTATATATTTAAATATCATTTTTGAAGTACTAAAAATAACTGAAAAATTTTTGGTAATATTTCAAAAAGATTGCAGATTTTTTCTGTAACATTTCATCAATCTTTCAACAAGGTTTCATATGCAAGAATCGCGGACATTTTGCTATTTCAGAGCTGTCTCAGAAATATTGCAGACATATTTCGCAATTTTTATGAAATGTTTCACTTTTCAGTTGAAATATTTCTGAGATATTTCTGAAAATTTTTGATGCTGTATGGGTTATTTCATTTCAGACACTGCATTAAGTTCA
This sequence comes from Mycetomoellerius zeteki, assembly GCF_001594055.1. Classification (NCBI taxonomy): domain Eukaryota; kingdom Metazoa; phylum Arthropoda; class Insecta; order Hymenoptera; family Formicidae; genus Mycetomoellerius; species Mycetomoellerius zeteki. The sequence goes on along the minus strand of NW_017257830.1, from coordinate 348,716 downwards.
GTTATTCATACTTTAATCAAGTATTGTTTATGTTTTATAAGATACCTTTAATTTATATTGAAAGGAGCCCAGGATGACAAGAAGTTTATCCACTCGCCTCGGCAGCGCTGTCAGAGTCAGTCATGTTTTTTTTCCTTTTCTTTTCTTTTTCCTCTCTTTTATATTCCATGATATATGTGTGCGATGTCCTCCTGGCGATACTGCAAAATACCGTAGACGTGTGCAATGTGTACGAATAAAACAGTTATCTACTACACACGCATTCTTTTAATTAACAAGCACGTTATAAATGAAGAGAAAAAGATTTGAGAGATTGATCATATAACTGATAGAATGATTGACAGTATATCTTCATTAATAGTTAATATCACAAGCGAAACAGATTCTGAAATTTCTGACAGCAACTATTAATTTTCTATAACGTACAGTTAAACTCGTATGTAATATCTTACCATATTCGTAGCTTCTATGTGATGATTCATATTATTTAAAAAAATATGTTACTATTATAATGTGATTGTAATTTAAATGTTACTATATAATGTTATGTTACTGTATAATTTAAATTTATTACAATGATTTCGATTTAACATCATATTAACATGTCAAGATTATTTCATCCGCTCAATTTTTTAAGCCCGGACCCCGGGGTTACCGTATTTACGTAATCGGTAATGAGTACACTTTGACCGTTATATCACCTCCTATGCGCAGACCGAGGTTATTCTCTCGTTGAACAGAGTACAGAGCATGTTGCATCGACCGAAACAAATGAAAATCAGAGGGAGCCCAATGTCTGGAGAATACGCGGGGTGCGATAAGACTTCCCATTCCAAGCTCTAATTTGTTTCACTGATAATGCAATATTAGGTCGAACATTGTCGTGAAGAAGGATCGCTTTGCGTCGTTTACTCACAATTAGAGATCATTTTTGGTCTAATACCTGCTTCAATTTGTATAATTGTTGTCGATAACGATCAGAGCAGTGACAGTTTCTTTCGGATTTAACAATTCATAGTACACAACATCTTCTTGTAATATTCACACCAAATACACAGCAATACCTTTGAATCGTAAATATTATGCCTCGAAGTGAATGTTGTTGGTTGGAATAATCCATGATTTTTTTCATTTGGGATTATCAAAACAGATCCATTTTTCATCAATAATAATTCAAATAAACAATATACAAGATACAAAAAAACTCTTCTTTTTTTATTTAACAAATTATCAGCGAAATGCAAATGTTCAATCAGTTCACAATGACATTTTCCAATAATTGTTGTGGAACCCATTTTCCTTCTTTATGGATCTTTCCCATATCATGTAAACATTTAGTAACTGTTGTACGATCAACATTTAATTCTCTGATGTGTTCTGAAGTGGATTGTGCTGGATTTTTGCCCAATAATGCTTGCAAATCTGCATTTTCCAGCTTTATTCATTGTCCAGAGCGATCTTTGTCGTTAACATTGAAATCACCACTTTTGAATCGTCTGAACCAATATTCACATGTCTTAGTTGATGAAGTAACGTTACCATAAGTTTCTATCAGAATTCTATGACCTTCAGTCGCCGTTTTCTTCTGATTAAAAAACAAAAGCAACGCATGTCGAAAAACTCTTTAAGAAGCTCCATTTTTAAAATGGTATAAACATGATGTTTACTGCGACTATTGTTAGTAAATGATTAAATATCATGGAGTAATGGTAAAGCATTAAGAAAACAATAGCTGCGATTGGAATATTTCTTTACAACACTGACAACAATGCCATCTTTTGCAAAACCTCAATCACGCTTCTAATATTTAATAATAATCAGTGCCAGTCGACCCGTGTAAGTTGATGTGACATTGGAAAATTGTGACATTGCAATTGCAATGGGGCGCGCGTGGATCACATTAACATCGTATACCATATCTGAAAAATAAATCTCGGAGAAATTATGGACCCACTAGAAACGTTGTAAAGAGAAATTATTTTAAGCAACTGATTAATAGTATGTTGATAGTTGATCGATTATTCTCGAGAGTTAATATTTATTTCTGATTTTAAATTGCATTTAACACTGAAGGTAACTCGATAAGGGTGAAAACGTTTGTTTAATGTATGTTTATCGTATTAATCAATTATGATTAAACATTAAGCGTTAATTATTAACAATCACCAATCTGTTTCGACTCATAGCCTTCTATTTAAATGATCCAATATTTAGTTCTCGTTACTTTGTAGGATAGTTCAGTAAATTATAAAACTATTCTATTTTACTGCAGATTTAGATCATCGTATTTAATTATCCTATCTGATTAATATAATATTTAGTTTCTCAAACAAAAATTGCATTGTCCAATCTAAACATTGTAGCTTTTTCACAAATTTATTTTGATGAAATAGATTGAACTTTTGCTAGTATAACGGTAATTTAATATTCAAATCTTATTCAAATCAATTGAGGATTTTATTCCTTAATTTTAATTAATGGACATACATGCTGATTGCATATTTCATTCATTTAATAAGATAATTATTTATATTGAACAGGTATTTAGTTACATTCATTTTATATTTTTGTGAACGTTTCATATGTTTCATTTCTTAAACGAAAATTCAATTGCTTCAACTCAATGTAGAATATCTTTAACAAAATATTTCTATCAGTAAAATAAATATCGGTTTGAACTATAAAAATTTTCTGTTAAAATGACAAAATGTGTAAATGCATCGATCATCTAAATTATTTATTAAATTATATCAATAAATACACGAACTGTATATTGAAGTCATTCAACAAAGGTCATACAAAATTTTATTTATATCAAATATATATTTTGTTATCTCGACTTCATCTTTCGATATAGACATCACATATTTAGTTCTAGAAACAAAATTTTAGTTGCTTTATATTTTCGTAAATATAAATTTTAACTGCATTTTAATAAATATATTATAATGAATTATAATAAATTATGAAACATTATACACTGATAAATTTTGCAGCCGATTGTTATAAAAATGGCTTATACTAGCCTCATACACACACAAGTTTTTGTTGCGTTAAACAAACGTATTACTATCGATTCCAATTCTTTAATCCTTTTTTATCTACTTCCTATGACACATCTTTTAAGCATATAGTGCAGGCGTAAAGCGAGTTTTAAAGTAATAGATTTAAAAGTGGGCCTTATTTAGAGCTTGGGCCTTATTCACCTCAGATACCTTACATATTTAGTTGCTCGTATTGAATCAAATAATTTAGTTATATGAAACAAATTTCGCATTTTTGAACAAATTTTTTTTCAGTGTATTTTCTCACTTCTGACATTACAATCTAAGGTAGTAGTGGTAGTAGCGAGGGTAATAAAGAGTAAACAAAAACTTAAGTGCTGATAGAACAAATAAATATACAAACATATTAACATATATTTTTTCTTGTTTACACATATCTTCTAATTTTCATCAAAATTAGAAAAACATCGTTGCGGTAAAAATTTTTCGTCAGATTATAATGAGTAAATCTCACAACGTCTGAGATTCATCGTTAGCACAAACGGCCTTTAGGCAACCGAGCCTATTTAGTACACGTGTCCTCGTACATTAAATCGCTGCGATCCTATTTGCGACGATTGAACGGTCAGGGTGAGCAAAAGAGACAGAAAGAAGACACAAAAATCAAAAGAGAGGGGCTGAGATCGGAACAAAGGGCTCACACACTTCGCCACGTGACTGCCGGTGGTACGACTTCGGGGTACTGTATGTGCCAGAAAGTACAAAGCTTCATCACTCTCTTCTTCTCTTTCATTTCTTCCTTATCCCTTCCTTCTCTTCCCCACCTTTTCTCACTCTCTATCTCTCTTCATCTTTCGTATGTAGGTTGTCCGCAATTTGACGCGATGTCGCACATTATGCGCGATAATGCACATTGCGTGGAATTTGCAGCGAATAACGTCGACTGCATTGCTTTACATGTTGTATTTTTGTTCATTTATTGATTTATTCGCAAGGAGAAGCTCAACTTTTGATTAGAGAATAGTCCAACTAAAGAATTCTTTTATTAGTTTGAAAATAAAGTGTTTGAAAATAAAAACAAAAAAGTTTTTGCTATTGTGCACAATTAAAAATATATTGCAGGATCGATATGTACATACCCTGCCATTTCTCAAGGTTAGATAGAGCGAATTAAATTAAATAGAAGGTAGATCCTTTATTGTTTTTCGAGTTTTTCAATAAATTAATTAATGAAACATTAATTAATAGAAATCCGTAAATCAGCGTGCATCTGAACGATTCAGCGAGTAAAGATCGCCCAGTGTCACCCGACTATTGTTTGGTGAGCATAGCGATACACAGTTACGAAGAGCATGCTCCCAACGTAATAACTAACACGGACCTTGGTAGAAATACATCGCTGAAATTGACTATAAAATCGTTGAAATAAGAAATGAAAATGACTGAAATATTATTAAAAACATTTCAGCATAAATACTTTTAATATTAAAATACTATCAATTTTAAAGATAATAAATGAAAAGTAATGAAAAATAATAAAAGCTAATACACAACAAATATACTTAATATTTATATAGATATATTCAAATAAATTGAACAATGAATTACATTGAATTACCACGAATCCTAAAAATAATACATTGAAATGCTAAAATATGTATTATACTATGCATGAAAATGTTGAAACAATAAAAAAAATTTAAGAAAAGTTAGTGTAAATATTTGAAACAACTTTCACATGTATGTAGTTTGTTTAAAGCGTAAATATTATTGTAATATGTGTTTCATGCCCTTACAACCTCCTTAAATGATGAAACAATAATTAAACACATAATAAGATTTTTCCGTAAATACATGCACGATCTATTACGAATTCATTCGCCATCGTATTTTTTGCTCACTTTATTGGATCGGCAATTTTTAATTCAGATCAAAATCAAAATTTACGCACAACAAGCTAATAGCTCGTTTAATTTCGAACAAATTAAAAAAAATTTTTTAAATTAGTTAAGAATTAGAACGTTGGCCGAATTTTGTCCACAAAAAGAGTTTTTCCGCCCATTGTACGCCGGTGGCCTTAACCTTGACATATGTTGTCAAGGTCATAACACAGAATGACCTTCAATGGCGGTCACAGTTCGTTCAAAAGTTATTAATAAATAAAGTTTAAAAAATAAAGTTATTTCTATAGGGTGTTCAAAAAAAGTTCGGAACCCCGGATTTATTTGGGAGGATGACGTTTTTGAAAAAAATGTTTCAAATAAAAATTGTTAGATATAAAAAGATCTATTCACAAATCTTATCGGTTTGACCTTGGATGGCGTCCTCAAAGTCAGGTCAAAATAAGATCGATTTTTTTTAAATGGGACATCCTATTTTTGATGCCAGAATCTAATAGTGTTGGTGTCAAGAGCTTTTCAAAACACTGTAATAAAATTATTTTTCATCAAGTAGTTTTTGAGTTATAAGCTTGAAGGTTACAGTACGGCCGGCATTAGCATTGCGTAAGGTGTCCGACCAACGCGCGACGGTTAAAACTCTTGAATGTTGTTCAGGATCATGTCCTGGATAACATTTGTTAAGCTTGAGGTCATTGGGGATTATTCCTCTTATTTTCATTTTTGCACTAAAAATTCATTTTAGCAGAAAGAGTATAGGATAGTTTTTAATATTGTATACAGTAGAAATAAAAAATTTTTCAACTTTATTTGTTAATAACTTTTGAACGAACCGCCACCTTTTGAAGGTCACTCAGGATTGTAACCATTACAACATATGACAAGATAATTGGTGCGGTGTCCGTTAATTCGAATTATTAAGATGAACTCCATTGGAAAATAAAATATGTAGGAAGACAATACGTATAATAGATAATGATATAAAGCAAAACAATTAAAGTTCAATCTTATAATTAAAATGTAAGAATACAGAGTTAAGATTTACACAAAGCTCGCAATTAGTTAACAGCGGATGCAATGTGTCGAGAAACAGCAGATTAAAGAATAGCAAAGAAAATAGCAAAATGAATATTGAGGGGTAAAGAGTAAAATGCAACAGCAACATAAGGAAACGAAGCTTAGAACTTGGAAATACGATGTATAGGGTAGTAGAATAAAGATTGGGAACATGTAACAGAAGTAGAATTTGTATAAAAATCCTCAGTAAAGCAAAGGCAGTCACGAAGATAGGGTGAGTCATTTGAGTGCAGGACATTGACAACCATACAACAGAGACGCAGAATGCTTCGCATTTGATAGGAATATGAGTATAAATACCTATGAGTATAAATAACTACTTCAACGTTAACAATAATCCTTGCTTTACTTTTAAAACTTCTACATCCAGAACTCAATCAGCGTGCCTCAGTGAGCATTGATGCTATATGGCGTCAAAGCGCTTTTTCTTCGAAATGAATGAACGAATTTGATTCAAACTAGGTATATAAGGGTTTTTGCGGTCGCTGATTCCGATTTTGAAGTTAAAAATATAAAATTCAAAATGGCGGATCCAATATGGCGGACTGAAATAAAAAAAATCTAAATTCTTATCAGAACGTTTTGAAAATTGGCTTACGGGGGGGGGGATTTCGAGAATGCTGATTTCGATTCTGAAGTCAGAATTGTAAAATTCAAAATGGCGGATCCAATATGGCGGACCTTAATTTGAAAAAATTTACATTTTTGTTAAAACGTTTTGAAATTTGGTTTTCGAGGTTTATAATTTCGATTTTTAATGTCAAAATTCAAAAGTAAAAAATTATAACATAAAACTGAAATCTGTCACATTTCAGTTTTCACTTACGACATTAGCGTGTGTGCGTGCGCGCGTGTGTGTCAGCACCCTCGAAAACGCTCATGAGTCAAATTTCAAAACGTTTTAACAAGAATGTGAATTTTTTCAAATTGAAGTCCGCCATATTGGATCCGTCATTTTTAATTTCTCAATTTTGATCTCAAAATCGGAATCAGCGCCCTAAGAAACCTCTATGTATCAAGTGCGAAAAAAAAATTCAAAACTTTTTTCTGCCCACCGGAGCATAAATTGTGAAAATAAACGTGTCAGTGAAGGGGTTAAAAACAATATTGTAAGGTAATTCATAAAACGTTATCTTTTTCCCATTTCTGAGAAACATTTGAACGTTTTTGCAACGTTATAGGAATTTCATGTTCTATATGAGTTACTACAGACTAAGCGGGACCCACGAATTGTGCAATTCGTTTGCGAGCAAAGTAATTATATTTTTAAGAAATGTTTACAAACGTTTGCGAACATTATGTCATGTTCTCACTTCGGCTGGATCATTAGCAAATACTCGCAAACGTTTCCAAACATTTTTTAATCGTACGTGTTTGATGGCTTCACTGAATTTATCAAATTTGCAAACGCTTTGCGCGGTTGGTGGATACCTGGCTAAATGATATGGATTAACCAATAAGAATGGGGGTTTTAATAGCGTACATCGCTAATTGATCAATTTATAATAAAATTCTCATTGGTAAAACAGTGAAATGTTACTAAGCACCAACCGATGTGAGTGAATGTGTGTGAATAGTATTGTGCAATAACGGAACTCTTCCATAAGAACAATACAGAATCTAGTTAACCAATCAAAATCTTTTACGTTTTTGTTCCACGATTTCTGACTCTAACTCTGTAACCATATCTTTATTTAAGATGGTCTCAAAGTTAGAACTGACATATGGATATGGGCTTAAGATCTCGTCAATAATATGTATTAAAGTAAAAATCATTGAAAATATGATAAATTACACTGAATATTTATAATACTTTAATCATGCATATATCGAACTATCATACTCAATGTAGAGAAGGCAATTTTTTATAACAATTTTATCTATCTACTCATCTAATAGTTAAACTATATTTATAATTTCAGGTGAAAACATTTTTAAATCTACAGCAACAGGCAGCAGAAATAATGGCAACAATTGCCATTTGGGAATTGGAATTGAATGATGTTGAGTTGGAGCTTGGAAATGTTAATAAACACGGAAAATTATGTATAAAAGAACAAAATGGTCCTTTATATAAGTGAGTAAATTTTTTCTTAATAATCATTTTGTAGGGTACAGCGGGGTAATTTGAATAATTTCAAACATTTTAAACAATTTCTCGAAAAATAATAATGTTATCATTACTTTAAATATGTAGCAGGAAACTCACATGTTTAAGGAATATTTACCAAAGTATAAAAAATTAATCTTTAAATCTTGAGGCGTAATGCCATTATCCGATTTCTCCCTACAATTTTAATGAAGCTTAATTTTGAAGGGCAATTTGGGTATCTTAAAGAGTAATTTAAATAACATTGAAAATAAACATTAAAATTACAACAAAAACTAAATTTTGTATTAAAATATTTGAATTCATCCATAATTTGGCCCTGTTTATACACTTTTTACGTAGATTTCATAAAAGTTTAAGAAAGCAGGATATATTCTTATAAACTGCAGTAATAACCGAAATTCTCTACCTACCTTGCTTAATATAAACTCTGCACAGACTTCCAGATGCACAGATACCTTTTCAAACTTAGGTATATGAATATGTAGACTACAGTATCTTCTTTGCTACTAATTCCAAATATAAAACACGGCGTCTTAAATTTTTTTGAAATTTTTGCAAATGCTTTACTATTATCTAAATTTTCCTGCTATTCAAATTACCCCGCTGTACTCTATACAATCATTGTATTAAATTAATCAAAGCTAAATAAAATTTGATCTTTTTTATTATTTATACATGGTTCCGAGACAAATATTTGTCCTTAAAATATCGTATTCCTGACTCAATTTTAAAATGATTTTCTTTTACCTAAAGTTTATCCGATGCTTAGTTTTTGAATTATAAAGAAAAATATTTAACGAATTATGGGATGCATACGGAAGATAGGTAGGGGCGGCGCAACTCATCGTCTGATACGAGCGCTCACTGCGATGAACTGCTTACTATACGCAAAACGTGTAACACGACGGTACGCCTTTGCAGGACTTGACAAAATACTTGTTATTTTATATCTGCAATACAAAATACGGTAAAAGTTCCGATTAGAGGACCCCCCCAATGACCTTGACCTTGACATATATTGTCAAGGTCATGACCCTGAGTAACCTCCAATAGGTTTTAGCCGTCGCTCGTCCTTCGTTAAAAAGTTCTTAACAAAAAAAGTTTTATTATACCTTGATCAAAAAGTTCCCGGAATTACCACCAGGTGATGCTCTGAGTCAGCTGATTTAAGTTCTGTTTTTTTTGGTTAGGTTGCCACATCTATCATTAACATTTCCACCAAATTTTATCGCCATAACTTGACATTTGTAAAAGTTACACCGTCTTGAGTACATCTACCTCTGCACGGTTTTCGATTTTTCCATTACCTCCTTTCGGCTTAAAACGCATTCCTCGTAGTGGTTTTTTGACTCGATCGAACAGAAAAAAATCGCAGGGAGCCATATCGGGTGAATTCGATGGCTGTTGAATTGTATTCGTTTCGTTCTTTGTCAAAAATTTATGCATGTTGCAAATTCAACTCCATTTTTAAAACTAAAAAATCGAAAACCGTGCAGAGGTGTCCACTCTCGTCCTTCTAAAACCGAATTTTTTGGAATATTCTAAAACAAAAATCTTAATACGAAAATCGAGGCTATAATGGTTTTTAAATTAATAGCAATTGAAATTTACTAATCATGGAGCTGATTTTTCGCACTGTAAAAAACAAAATATTTAAGTAATTCATTTGCTTACAAACTTATACATATTTTAATTATCAGGAATACATCGATTTATTCTCTCTATAAATTTAAACGACATACATATCGATGTAATTCATATTAATTTTTATATTTTTATCATTTTTCAATGTTTTACTACAATAATTATTGAGAAATATGTATGCCGATTATTTGATATTTGGGTATTAGGATTAAATAAATATTAGACATGTTTCTGCCTTACTTTATCAACATATTCAATTGTTTTAATTTTTTTTATGTTAAAGATTGTTTATCTACTAATACTATTACAAAAATGTTTACCATACGAACAAACATAGTCATGAATTTATTTTGAAACAAATCGTAGTATATTAAATTGATATTTTGTTATATGCTTTGACATTAATTATGTGTACGTAATATACAAAAAGTAGATTCCCTATAGGAACAACAATAATTTCTTCATAAAAATGTTATTGCATATTTGTAGAATAATCTTGAAGTTTGCTGAGAGGGTTTCCTGAAGCACCTTCACCACTTGTCAATTGTCATATCGCCATGCCTAAGCGCGCGAAATATTCGCTCCGTGATTAGTAAACTTTAATCGCTATTAATTTAAAAACTTTACAGCCTCAACATCTTAGTATCAGGATTATCGTCCTAGAATTTTCCAAACAATTCCTTCTTAAAAGGATTAGTTGTGAGACATCCTGTACATATGTAATTGTGACGAAATTCATGATATAAGAAAATTGATATTACAGATGGAAGAATTTCACGCCCAAAGTTATTGTGGCTCGTGACATAGTACAACGACCATCGGCACTCACCATTGACTCCTGGAGAGATAATATTATCATAACCTGTCCGGGATCAGGACGGATTGTCGTTCTCGACAGGAAGTTCAAACTTGTACGGAAGATTCGTCACCAGGAGATGATAGCACCTCAAGGAGTAGCCTTCCTACAGAAACACGATGAAATATACGTGACAGGTTTTGATATTTAATTTTTGAATAATGATACACAAAACAGTAGAACATGACCTAAACTTTTAAAATTTGGTTTACCAGTTTTCATTGATTCTTACCAGTGTTACGTCCAAGCTCCAGGATTCTTTTATTTCATAGGATTTATTAGGATACAGGAGGGAGGCATGAGAGGACGCAACGGACACCTTGTTCATGGATTCACGGTTGAAAACGTGCCACGAGTCGAACGCACCTGTAAAAATCTCGAAATAAGGGCAAATGAACCATATGGTCATTAAAATACTTAACGAGATTGCGCGCTCGTTGGTCCTTTATTTAGGTCAAGGAATTGAATCCTTTTACCTGGGATTTGTGCGAACCTATGGAGAGTCAGGATTAAATACGAGGATATTTAAATAATGTTGACAAGTTCCCAAATGAGCTTCGATTTATTAACGAATTGAAAATAATCATTATAACATTATATTAATTATGCTCATTACGATAAGTTTATACATTTGGGAATATTTATGGCAAAACAATACTACAGTTTTAAGTTCTAGTATTTCTTTGTACAGATTTTCTTATAATCATATGTTTATCTTTCAATCCTAAATTATCGATCAGATTATACGCACATAATTCTACTATATATATATATATATGTTTTTATACGTATATCTGTGTGTGTATATATATATATATATGTATGTATATTCTTAATTAAGATACTTAGTTAATTAGATGTGTAATGTGCGTACATGTGTGTATATAAGGAAGAGAAGATCGAAAAAGATATTATTTGTTTATTTCTCGCGGTTTTATCTCGATTATGATAGCAGTAGAAGAGGAGTAAAAATTAAATAAGAATTTGGCTGGGATTTGGTAATATTCAGGTGAATCGGAAAGAAGGGCATAAAGGAAATCTATTTGGAAAATTATGGATCGGATTTCACATTCAGATCATAATCTGATTCGATCACATAGGCGTTATCGGGAAGGATAGGAACTTGAGGAAATTGAGAGAATAGGATATGTAAAGAATTTGGATTTCTCCAGTTATAATAATATTTAGGATGGGAAGGAGGAACTTCATCAAGGAATTCGACCGAAGAGGAAGAGTAGGCAAGAGAAGAGGGACAAAGAGGTTCTGAGATTGAGGGCTGAGGTGTAAAGGGAGGTGAATTTGGGGATGTTTCTTCGGTTATGCGTGATGGAGGTGAATTAGGTTGTTTTGGGGGAGGGGGATGTTGATGAGGAGATAGAGGAGGAACTCGTTCAAGTTTGGAGGAAAGGAGGGCAGATGAAGAAGAAGGACTAACCGGACCATAGAGAGGAGAGGAGGGAAAATTTAAGAATTAATCGCTTAGTTCTACGCATGATTGACTTGACTCGGCCAGAGCTCTCTTTCTCCGTTCTCGGCGGTCGCGGCGGTCCCGGTAATGTTTTACAGAAGCTCTGGACTTCCTCTTACATTGGGGACGAGAGTCCACTAAAATTTGTCATTTCACGAATTAAATAATGATTAAACAAAGGGATTTGGGGGTAACAACGCGATATTAATGATTCATGTGAGTCTTATTAATAAGGCGGATCTATCCGATGATGTCGACTGGAAAATCCAGGGTAACAAGAACGCTACGGATCTAGCCAATCTCGATCGAAGGGTAACGATGCGATATTAACGATTCGCGTGGGACATACTAATAACGGAAATCTATTTATCGATGTCAATTGGAAAATCCAGGGTAACAAGAATGCTACAGATTTAGCCAATCTCAATTGAGGGATAACGACGCGATGTTAATCATGTTGAAGGAACTCTAATGCATGATGCAAATAATGCTAAATTCGGGGATTATTGTTCGCAAAAATAAAAAAAATAAAACAAATGATCAAGGGGGTTGGACTTACTACTTGAGTCAAGGTGAGCAAAATTTCAGATGGATCTGCCTAGGTTGTGGTCTACAGAGAAGGGGTGTTGGCTGGACGTCTCGAGCGCATGTTCGCAACTTGGAGCGGCCGACTTGAAGTGATATCCCTATAAGCGCAAAATGTTCCTAGAATGTTACATGAATATTATTAAAAAAAAAAAAAA
>NW_017257830.1:330860-335583 GCF_001594055.1 Mycetomoellerius zeteki | reverse complement strand
ATTTCAGGAATATTATTTAATATTATATAATTTTAGTAAAATATTATTAAAATGTTATATTTAATATTTTGAGAATATGCCTAAAATATTATTTAATATTAAATAATATTATGCGCTTATAGGGATCTTTGGATTTCGTTTAAGATGCTCGACCGTATCAGACTACGATCAGTAGAGAGATCTGATCACTGATCACGATTGAAATTGATCGAAAGCCCTGGTCGAGGACCGTCAGAGTGTCGGCTAACTATACAACTTGGACTAGTCGCGGACCGGCAGAGCAACATTCCGTAGTTGAACTTTGACTGATTGCGCGTTCACAAAGAGCCCTTTTTATATTCGCGAGTTAGTAGTGCCGGGTGCAATCCTCGCATATGTTAATGATCTAATTTAGGATTAGGATTAGAGGTATCGGATGTGAATTGGATACTGGGGTAGGTGTCACTTGTGGTCGAAACGATATTAGTCATTTCCGTCATCGACCATTTGCCAGATATTCAATGATTTAGAGCCACATGTGTCAATTATTCTAGACAACCGTTGTTTCGGTTTGTAAGTCACTAAGCTTACTTCTTTTGTTTGTCGGGAAAGAATTCTTCTATTCGATACTTGGTTCAATATTTAATTTAACAACTCTCTCTCGAGCTAATTATTATTCTATAAAGATGTTTGTTATTCAGTCGTAACCAGTGCAACTTCCTATGGTAGAAACAGATAGTCCACAAGTAATACTTATTAAAAAATTTTATGATGACGAAAATTCTCATCGAAGAAAAGAATTGTAGAGCTCGGACGTAACACCAGTTTTCGTTTTTGTTATCTATATCTTTATGACTTTTTCTGTTAAAAACGATTTAATGAAACAGAAACTAATAAGTACATAGACAAACAAGAGTGTTGCAGCCGCAATTTCGGGATCGTTTCCAATAAAACACTTCTCTGTAATACACGAACACGCAGTGACGGATTAACCATTTTGCCGCCCCTAGGCACCAACATCTATCGCCTCCAGGTGGCTTCATTAATTTATAAATTTGATAAAAGGAAAAATGTATTAAAAAAATGATTTATACCCCTGCATTAGCTGGTAAAAGTATTCAATTATTCTTAATAAGTAATATAAATATGATATATTTTTAACTGTATATTTAAAATATTATTTCTGATAAATATGCTCGGTGTAACTCGTGCAAAAACGTTAGATTAACAAATTAAAAGTTTATCTCAACTATGTGAAAATTTTCTGTGTAAAAAGAATATATATTGTATTCATAATATCTATTATAATTTCGACCGATCATTGACGCTCTCTAATGTATGTATGTTGTACATTTACACGGTCGGATCTTAATTCTTATTTGAAAATTTTCTGTTTTGAAAACTTTGCTGCCCCCTTAAATTTGTTGCCCTAGACAAATGCTTTATTTGCCTATGCGTTAATCCGTCACTGCGAACATGTTACTTTATTATGAACGTAAAAAAATGAGAGCATACGTCTCGGATAACTAATGGTAACAATAGTAATAATGGCGGATAACGGTAGTGCTAATGGTAACAATAGTAGTAATGGCGGATAATGATAGTGGTCTGCACGCTACTATTCCAAAACCTTCTTCTAACTCGGCCAGTAACGCGCGTCTTGTCCTCTGCGGTATTGAAGGCGCACTTTAGGTATAGTAGGCCGGTTCTAAGCCTGATCCTCCGATTGGGGAGCGGGGCGCGGGATATTTGTTGGCACGGGGACAAGGGAGGGGATAGCGCGGGGAAGGTTCCAGGCGGTATCGCTGTTTATATAAACAGCGATATCATTGATACGCGCCGCCATGATGGTGTCCCTGGGGCCTGCCGCCGCCGCCGCCCTCCCCAAAATGCATTGCGGTAGCAAAAGCTCGCACCCTCCCCAAAATGCTTTCTCATAACATTCACCGAACATTATTGCCATACCATGTACACACCCGATTTTTCTGTCTCTAATTTCTATCTGTTGTACATAATTAGTATAATAGCCTTTAGAATATTATATAACCTCCAGATTATTATATAATATGATATGCTGCAAGTTGATTAAAGCGATAATTATATGGTACAATATATGTTGAAATTTTTGTCTCTTAGGTTTATAAGTTCTAATTGTTTAAGTGTATTAATTCGAATCATTATTTAAAAAATAACTTGTAACTTTTAGTAATCATTAATTTTGATGTCATGACTTGTGTTCTGCTTGAATAGAGTAACACTTTTTTTATCTTTATATTATTTTTTCTTGCTGAAATCAAATATTTAAATTTCATCGAATTATCTGTATTTGCATTATTTGGTATTTTTTACAGATAAATGGAAGCACTGCATTTTCGTGTTCAATCACAGGGGTGAGCTTGTTTATCGCATGTGCAATAAAGGTTACGGAGAATCAGAGTTGTGTTCGCCAGAAGGTATCACATTTCATCCGGAACGCAGTGTGCTTTACGTTGCTGATACTGGAAACAATCGTATCCAGATTCTTGAAAAGGATGGCACATATTTGGATAGCATCGGACCTAAAAATAAAAACACAAGAGACACTGTCAGATTCCGTAAAACTGGCCCAAGCGTGAGCACATTGAATCAACCGACCGATGTAGCTGTCACAATAACGCATGTCGTCATTGCCGATTCCGGCAATCACAAAGTAAAGGTACAATTATCATTAAAATTGCCTTAACATAGTTTGAATATTTAGGGCTATAGCATACAAAAAAACTTAAGCAGTAAGATATAAGCAGAAAGGAAATCAACATATTGAATTTGATACTGATTTTATTATGGCCTTACGGTCTCTACTGTGATTGGTCAATTCGTTTCCTGTTACGTTTTAATTTAAGTTTTTTATGTGCCATGGTTCTCATCTCCTTTTTTACTGTCGGATTAAATTTATCTCTGGATTTTCATGGAAATTTGAATTAAACATACATGTACTGCAATAAAACTGCAACCATATATTTGAAGAAATATTAAATATCAAAAGTATGCACGTGTACGTGTACGTACAGTTGATCACATCGACGTATGGTTTTATCATCAGCACGTCAGAATACGACGCGTCATCTACGATGTAAAGTCCCTAGAAGTAGAGAGTCTGGACATTCGGGATTCCGTGTGATTGGTGCACGTGACTTGGTGCTCTCACAATGGCAGCATCAATACGGAACCTTACTAACTCAGCGCGAACGGGAGGAAAATTAAAATCGAAATACATCGTACTCGGAATTTATAGTGGTATCACAGAAGTAATGATATATGTGTATTTCCTAAAAAATTGAGAAATATATTTTTGGCGAAGGTTCTATGTATACATACATATGATGCAATGTATGTAATATACATTGGCTGTGTTCTAAAATTCACTACCACTATTAAAAATCTATAGTACACATAACATGAACTATAAGGCTTTTTATTTTTAATTGAACTTCTCGCATTTTTTGCATCTCGGTTCATCTTTTCTCGTTTTCTCTTCGCATTGTATGAAAAAGGTAGAAAGTTGAACCGTGTCATTATTGTTTTTTTTTTTACTTAAAAAAAGGTTAGGAAACTTTCAGAGTAAATAATTATAGATAGAAACATCAAAAATATTATTTATTTAATTTTTATATTGATTTAGGGATATTATATATTGCTATTATTTATCATAAATTGATGTGTATTAATAAAAAAAACCATGTTACATGACGCAGCAGCCAACCAAAACACACACACACACACACACACACACACACACACACACACACACACACACACACACACACACACACAATGGCTGCGGTCACTTTGTCGCTTGCAGCGCTGTGAGCATCAATTGTTTAATATTTAATAAACAACAAGGATGAAACAATGCTTAAAGCGTTGTGATCGCCAAAGCGAACACAGCCTACAGTACACACACATATTCGTCGCCATTTTGAGAGCACTTCCGCTAAATGTCCAGACTCTCTACTTCTAGGGACTTTACTACAATGGAACCGCCATCTATCGATCCCTTCAAACATAATATTTTTAATATGACACATTTTTTTCATACGATATGCACTTTTCGAGATCAATGGCCAACCCTATATATTTCAATAAATTAAATATATACAAAAATTATAAATTCGTCTTACAATGCATTATTATTATTGTACTAATAAATATTGTAAATAAAATACAACCTTTTTGTATAGATATTCAATCATGATGGACAAATTCTTCAGTCGATCGGTGGCATCGGAACAACAAAGGGTTTATTTAGGTTAATATTATATAAAATAATGTAAATAATAATGACTCTTTTCAATTCAAATTAAAAACGGTATAAGAGCATAGGAGTCAAGCGCGGTAAATAGTGCACGATAATTATTTTCTACAATTGATTTATCGTATTCGATTATCTATGATATTTCACATTTATGATACAATTCTTACATGTTTTTGCTCCTTATTGGGCCTTCTTCAGAGATTCCGACAACAATGATACACGTTTGCATCTATTAATTCTGCATTGATGTACAATTACGTTATTTCCCTATAAGCGCATAATATTATTTAATATTAAATAATATTTTAGGCATATTCTCAGAATATTAAATATAACATTTTAATAATATTTTACTAAAATTATATAATATTAAATAATATTCCTGAAATATTAATGGATGGTTATATGTCCACTCCTAATAATATTATATGATTATTAAAAGTAACATTT
>NW_017257830.1:318276-330630 GCF_001594055.1 Mycetomoellerius zeteki | reverse complement strand
TTTTTTTTAATAATATTCATGTAACATTCTAGGAACATTTTGCGCTTATAGGGTTCGTGCGATGCAGCAACGTTACATTTTCGCTCCGCGTCTTTATATATTATATAATTACCGGAAGTCACATTCAGACAAATTTCATATTATTCCTTGTGATATCAAGTTTTATATCTCATTGTTTCAAAAAATTTTTAAGAAAATATTTTTTACAATGAATAAAAAGAC
Organism: Mycetomoellerius zeteki; assembly: GCF_001594055.1. Lineage (NCBI taxonomy): Eukaryota > Metazoa > Arthropoda > Insecta > Hymenoptera > Formicidae > Mycetomoellerius > Mycetomoellerius zeteki. Next base: position 330,408 of record NW_017257830.1, on the reverse strand, counting down.
CATTTTCGAACAAGCTTTGAAGTGGAATATCTCGATTTTTAATCCCGCTCCGGGTATTGAGTTTTAAAGCACATGTTCAGGACACTAAAACAAGCTTTTTCTGTAAGTTTTAGAAAAATCAAAAGAAAATGGATTTTTCGAAGAACGTCCCTAATTGAATAAGTACTAAGATCTAACAACGTTTTATTATGTTTTAACGCACTGACTAAGACACAATTAATAAACATGAAACACTGCAGAACAATACCTACAACGCTTCTGGTGAGTAATATTCATCTCAATGGTAAATTATTATTCGTCACACTTATATTTAATTCAGCGTTTCGATTTTCATCCGGTCGATCAATCGATTGAGAGAGACAACTTTAATACAGCGTTGTGTAATGTCCGTGTCACACTACGCATTGGAGACTGAGGATTGCGAATTGAGGATTAGAATTCAGCCAATTAGAACGAAACGGATTAAATTTAAAATTACCTGACTGGTCGAATTCTAATCTTTAATTCGTAATCCTCAATCTCCAATGCATAGTGTGACACGGGTATAAGGCAATCCGTGGTGCACAATTTCAGAAATAATGGCAAATGAACAGCCACCGGTAACATCGATGCAGAATTATTAGATACAAATATACATCATTGTCGTCGGAATCTCTGAAGAAGGTTCAAGAAGGAGTCGAAATATGTATCATAAATGTATCATGGATAACCAAATAAATCAATTATAGAAAATAATTATCGCGCACTATTTACCGCGCTTGACTCCTATGCCCTTATACCGTTTTTAATTTGAGGTTAATATAAAGTTACTATTTTGTGGTTTCGAAATTTATATTAATATTACAATCTAGAGATTTATTAGGAAATCCATAAATTTATTAGAAAATTCTAATTCTAATAGATCACCTGAAGTACTGAAGATTGATGCTAAAGGATACATCATTGTTGGTGACGCTGGAAATGGAAGAGTACAAATTTTTTCTCCAGAAGGTAAATTTCTACGGGTGTTAAGTGACAAAAAAGTGCAAGGACATAAATTTGCATGGGTATCTGGTTTGTTAGTGACAGATAATTACAATATTTTGGTCTCTGATAGCAAGAATAATTTTGTTCATTTATTTTAATACCATACTCTAATATAAAAATACTTTTAATTAATAAAAAGACATGCAACTTCCCATCTTCGACAAGCTTTTTTAATAAACTTTGGATATGTTAGAATATCAAAATGAAAAACATTTTTATAAGCATTTTTACACACAACACATTAAAGAAGAAATATGTTCCAAAAAAATTAATTTTGTTTTTTAAATGTTATTAAGGATGTATCTAAACCATTTTTGCAAATATGTTAATATTTATACTTTAAACAAACTATATATATGTATACATGTACAACGTCTGTAAATAACATTCCGTTTTTATTGTATTATACAACACATTTTTATAGTTTATTTATTTTATTTGATTAATGTTATTGTAATTAATTAAACTTTAAAGAATGTTAAGAAAATTCTAAATTTGTTTTATAAGTACCTTAAGTATTCAAATAACTTATGTAAAATTTCATTGCGATTCATTGATTAGTTACAAAAATTTGGAACAGATAAAGTTTGTTTATTTACTGAACAATTAGTCCATGTATCGCAATGTAACTTTTACATAAATAATCCTGAATATAAAGAGTACTTACATTAAAATATTGAGATTTTTGTCAGTTATTGTATAATAAATTTTCATTCATTTCTATTAGAGCACAAATTGGAAAAATACTGCTGCATATTTTTTAAAATAACTTATGATCACACAAGATAGTAAACCGCCAACAATAAAAAATGTATTGTATTACCTTTAAATGCGATAGAATAGTCTAATTTTTTTATAAATCTTTTATCATTTTGAAATATCTCAGATACAGCTTTAAAAAGTATAAGAAAAATGTTTTAAATAAGAATCTTATAGTTTTAAAGTCGTTTTGCATAACGATATTTTAAGAATTTCTTAAAGATATGATATTTCTCATAATGTAATTATCCTGTTTTTGAAGACTTTAAAATTATTTTGTATGTATTGCATTATTGAATTTTTCCTTAAATAAAGTTTAAGCCTCTTTAAAAGAATTCTTTTTAATTTATGTTTGAGATAGACCGCTATAAACTACATCGCAATTAATTATAATAGTGTGTTCTGCGTGAGCTTTTCAAACTTCTAAAAATCGTCAACGAACTCGAAGTTCCCTTCTATTTGTCGGAGATTAATAAACAAAAATTCATGTTGTGCACACACGAAAACATTTATTAACGATGCCCCGAATTTAACGAAAATCGGAGTCTGTAAGAAGTAGTTAGCCCCCCACTTTTCGAATTAACTTATTTTGAGAATTGTGCTGAATTGTGGTAGGTTTGTGTTACATTGTGTCCGAATATTAAAGTCAAAATATGAAAAATACGCTAGATAATTAAAAAAACGATATTTTAGGCCAGTCCTCCACTTTGCGATTTTTTCAATTTTTTGATTGTGCTAGATTGTGCTAAGTTGTGCTAATATTGTGCCAAAGTGGAATCTTTAAATAATAACAACAACAAAAGTTATAATAAAAAAATGATTTTTAACAATTCGGAATAAAAATGACGCTTACATACGTATCAGTTATTCAAATACCATAAAATTGTATATCTGAGTTGTGCTAACCTAGCACAAGTCAGCACAACCGTCAAATCTTCGACACAATGATATTAAGGGCACTTTACTCGTACTCTTGTTCGCGGCTCTTAGCGCTTTGTTTTTTGGCAATTATTCGAGTTCGTATCGCTTCGATGTGAACTCGAATAATGTTTATAAATATAATAACAATTTTGATATTGGCTCCCTCGTGTCTGTCCCCGTGCCGATTTTTTCATTTGAATTCGTGCGTTTGACTGAGCTGGAATGGTTTGTGTTAACTCCTCAGATTTCGATGTAAGTTTTCGATTTCCATTTCTACATAATTAACCGTGTATTAACAGTGTATTTTTCTTTTTAATAACTATTAGACTACAAAATTACAAATTTTTACACCACTGACTCCGATTGTCACCTGATTTTCGCTTAACAACGAAGTTTCAATTGACTAATCAATTGAGAGAATCGACAATTATAATGTGATCAAGAATTCGACACTTGCTTCGGGATTATTAATTAGTATGTACAACATGCTTAATAATTTTATGCACAAGGAGCTCAAGACCTGCACAACATTTTTTACGTTGTGACAATATTATATTAGCGACTCGATTACTATTTATTAATGTTTTTATTTGCTGAAGAAGTGACCCGTGGTCACGAAACGTACCTCTTTTGATTTTATACAATAAATGTCTTAATTTATTTAACTTATACATTTTAATTGGCTCGATTATTGATCTGACTTCTTCGCGTCTTGCTATTGCATAATACGAGCGAATTCTATACTTTTAGAATTAATAGTCTACGTTAATTTTTTCTATTTTTTTGAAAGTCAAATAAGAGGAAAAAAATGAGAATAAGAGGAGAAAAAGGAGAAAATGAGAAAAAGTTCGAATTATTTTTTCAAACTGTCGCCATTTTGAAAATATGCATATGATATTAATTATCCTAGTTCGAACGAGAATTACAAGTCCACTCATTAAGAAAAAGCTTCATTTTTTGCTTTCAGACCAACGATACGACCTAACTGTACCTTGATCACCGTGTTCGCGGTACAGGCCTAACTTCAGCGCCATATTATTACTACTCTGTAAAAAGTTAACATTACAAAAAAATTTTTTTTTCATGTGTGTACGCACTTTCTAGACTTGTATTAGTTTTTAAGTGTACCTAAATTTTTATTCAATAAAAAAATTCTCAAAAAATGCCTTCAAAATCGGCTCTCAAACATAAAGACCCTCCTATGTGTTCTTATCACGAAAAGGAAAAATGAATAAACTCAATGAATAAAATGTATGAAATCAACAAGATCAGAAAAAACCTACGAGATATAAGCCGAATGTAACCATTTCGAATACCTTCTATATGTATAGATAATTATAAGCAGCTGTACATTACTGGCACATAAAAATGACCTCTAGTAGCAATTTATTGTCAATACATTGATTAAATGTTGGGAATACATTGGATCAATGTTTGGCCTAATATTATGATAATAAATTGTATACTACTAAAAACTATAATTCTGAAACAACGCGTAAAATAAGACATATGTTTATATGAAATTTAAGCATTGTTTTTATATTTCCCATACGCTGTTGAAATAAATTCCGTATGTTGTGAAATATCATTTTAATTAATTTCTTTTTACATTAATTCTCTTATCAATACTTTACAATTTATTTCTTTTCTTACAATCGCGTAATATATCGAGATTCTGAATATATAATTTAAAAGATTAATATGTCGCGTAAGAGATAAAAATAAAAAATACAGAATACGCGGATCGCGATGTAAAATGTTTGTTTTTCCCAAACCACATTCCTAATCAAGCAGATCAAACAAATTCATGGTAGCGTGTAACGCCATTCTCGTCTGCTCGTTTGACCAATAAATAATTTGGCAAACAAATTGATCCCCAAGGACTATAAACAGATACTTAAAGGCACACAATCTCGCTGTCCGGTAAATTAAATGTCTTTACACAAACATGAACATGAATCGCACTATTGGACAATAGAAAATCGTTCGATGGTCAGACCCCTACTGTGAGAACCGAAGTGGGCCCTGCGGCGTGAAATCTCTATTATTCCAAGGGTCGGAGAGTGGTTCGAGTACGTTCCAAATCGTTCGATGGACACGCGTGTGCATGCCAAGGGGGATGCTTTGGCGTTGACAGGGGAGCTGGGTATTCGGCTGGTCCTCGCCCCCTCGAAAATAATGTAATCGCGAATTAAATGTTTGCTTGGATATCGTCAATCTCCAACCAGACCTCTTGTTTAAGAAAGAAACGACTAGTAAGTGGATTTGACTTCGACAACTGCGATCTTTGGATAAATCTCTATTCTGCGATATACGATTAGATAATATATGAATTGAAATGTGTTGATTGATCTTTAAGATAATTTGTTTTTAATGCCTCATACAGATTTTTATTTTCAAATTCTGTTACTTCGATATTTCATTTGGCCTGTTTTTCTTTGAAAATATACTTCTTTTATTATCCTTTTAATATTGTGAGTTATATACAATACTTCATAATACAATACTAAATATGAAAGTTTAGACTTTACAGTTAACACATTCGACATATAACGTTATATATGTATAAATGACTTCTTTTTATTAGTGTGCAATGTATTATAAATGTATTACACATATTGTAAATTTATATATTTCAATTTTTATATTATACTTACTTGCTACTTTGATGTTTTGTGGAAGAGATACAATTGCATTACTGTACATAAACATGGAAATATTTATAGATTTTTAAATAAATGTTTTTCAATATTTATTAAATATACATAGACTTATAGCAATACTGAATATATAATCAGAACTATTATTAAAATATAAGAAATATAAACAAGTAAAAAAAATATTTCTTGCATTTCTGTGATCGACATATTTTATATGTTTAAATTTGCTTAAATAATATACAAATGTGAGCCAACACAAGATCTTCGTGTGACAATATTGACATAATTTTAGATAAACTTAGATATAGAGTTTGAGTATTCAACGAGATATTACAAATATTACGATGTTTTCTTAAGAATATATATTGAACAATAGGTTACCGATTTGATTATTAATGTCAACCCACAATTTATAGACTACACAGTTTGTATACACTGAAGAAGATCCAATTCTTGGGATCGAAACTTCTGTAAACTGATTTATAATATTTTGACTTTAACTCACATGAATATCTTGTGTTGGCTCACATTTGGCTGTATTTTGTATTATTTGATTTATTCCTTGGAACCTGTTATTATTTTTACGAATATTTAAATTTATTTATTTTTATCAACAATTCCTTCGTTTTTATTTGGAAATTTGTTTTTAAGTTTGTTCAGCATTTGATACATAAATATAAGAACACATAGAAAGAACCGTTCGGCTAAAATATCTAAAAATTTAAATTAAATACATTTGAAAATCATTCTGTTAGATTACCAAAGTACTATTATGTAGAACGATTAAACATAATGAGCACTGTTGCAAAAAATTTTGTCATTCCATCAACCAGCTTCAGCATCCTACATAATTATTATAAATTCCAACACACAGTATTCTCAGATCTATGTGCAGTAGTGCTCATAAATATTTTGACACTAACATTTTTGTCGCATTTTACGAAAACTATTTTAAGAAAAGTTAAATATCTCAATGAAAAAAAATATAGATAAGTTTTGACCACGCATTTTAAAGCGCAAAGGTAGAGCTTTAAATCTGTTTGAATTTTTTTTTATGATAATTTCCTAAATTACAGAAAATTGAAAATTGATATTTTTTAAATTTATTTTTGCCTTACTTTGAAATGTTGCAGTTTTATAAAACATCGTCGAATAAAATTTCATATAAAAATATTTTAAAGTAAACTTTCTTAATTGTAAAATACTTTTTGAAAAAATTAGTACGACCATTTTTCGCAAAGTATCGTACTTTTTTGTGTAAAGATTTATTATATAAATACTTAAATTTTTTAAAATGTGTTTTACTTACCTCCGGAATTAAAAAGTTTACAAAAAAATACAAAAGAGAAAAAGTTTGATATCTTTGCAAAAATCATAGTATCAATTTTTTTTCAGGAAACATTTAAAAACTTAGAAAGCCTACTTTAAAGTACGTTTATGTTAAATTTTGCCTGATGACGTTTCATCAAAGTGCAGCACTTCAAAGTAAGACAAAAATATTACAAAAAATATCAATTTTCAATTTTATATGATTTAAGAACGAAATATCGTAGAAAAAAATTCAGACTCATATTTAAAGCTGTAGCTTTTCGCGTTGAAATGTATAGTCGGAAACTTCTCTATAATTTTTTTTCACAGAAATATTTAACTTTTCGCGAAATGCTTTTTTCATCAAAATATTAATGTTAAAATATTTATGAACACTACTGTACATATATTTAGCTAAATTTTTTAATTATTTCAGTAAAACTATTCTTTCTACATCTAATTTACATGTAAGTATTTTATACATCATTAATAAAACGTTAAGAAAAGCGTAAAAAGTTAAAAAAGCAGCATAAAATAAAAAATACAGTGCTGATATGAGAATATATAACAAATAGATATGAGAATGTACACATACATACTCATACATATTTTAACATTCATAAAGTATCCGTTTATTTACTACGTAACTCATTCAGATACATTGAAGAGATGATCAGAAGAGAATAAGGTAGAAAAACATTACAAAAGCAATAAACCTTGAAGCTACGCTCTTTCCTTCATGTCTTCGATTAAACAAACGCGACAAATTAAAATAAATAATAATTTGTGTAGGGATATAAAGCTCATTTAAAATTTGTCATAGTGGCACTCGAAAGCAGGACACGCTTTTAAGCAGTTTATCATAAACCGATAAATGAATGAAATAATATGCACTCAAGTTGCATCTGATGTGTTTCTCATATAAATGATTCAATATAAAGCGCAACAAAAGTTTTTTCTTCGATAAATTTGATAAAATTCGTACTTCGAGCTAAATTTATGTAAATTTACAGGAATCTAATATATATAAGTTTTTGAATCAATTTAATAAGCAAGCTCGTTATGTTAATCATCTTATTTGTTTTTGAATCATCTTATTTGAACGAGGTAATATCTATTTTATTAAAAATCTTGAAAATTAAAAAGAATTGATTTTTCACTTTTACTGCTAAAAATCTCATTTCAAAATTATTTATAATCTAATATAATTTGATAATATTTGTTATTTTGACTCTTTTGCCACATTAATTTTAAATGTATTGCACGTGTATATGGTGCGCGCGCGTAGCTCATAGGTAACACAGAAATATGTAAAACGAATGCAATCATTGAAAAATCAACCTTGCGCAGCATTAGGGCTTCGTATGCATTGTGCTGTATTTCGGAGGTCTAATCTCAATTATGTATCAGCAGATTGTCGTTCGGTAGGCCTGTCAATAACAATTCGGCGATGTCTCTAGTGAGAACCGACCGCGAACCGCCCTCTTGCTCTGAACTCGTTTCAGCAGGGACAAAACTTTGTCCTGTTAGCGTGTAGTAGATTGGTACAACCCCGGCAAACCACCATTGTGATCGTATTAACACCTCGCATAATTGCATCGCCGCGCTTCTATCGCCGCGCGTGCACTAAACATAGCTCATTTGAATATTGGCCTATTCATGCTATTGAGAAGGCCAATAATCGTGCCCTTAAAAGAGACACCGCTATCAAACCGACCTACCTCGGCTACCGCTATTCTCTAAATATCATCCTAGACGATATTTTCTCAGGCTGTTATAAGTGAAACGAACTGCAATTTTTACAAGCACAAGTCACAAAATTTATTCTAAAATTTATCCTTTTCATGTTTAAGGAGACGCTATTTCCTAATCAATAGAATTTAAATTCTTACAATTATGTAAAACAATCATTATAATAATGTAAAAACATTATCAACAATACTAATTTACTAATATCATTATTACTCATATACTCATTACTCATTATATGTATAATGAGTACTAAATCATTTAAATTGATAAAATAAAAAATGTGTGACATGTTTGATAACTTGGTCATTACGTTACACATCATTGAAGTTATTATTACTAAACACGTTTTCCTTTCAAAATAGTGTACATGGCAAAATATGTAAATAATGGAGATGATGTAACTTCATAATTATATAATATAAATTTAAAAATTGATATCGTTAAAAGTTTAATATTAATATTTTTATAATATTTTATATTATATTAATATTTAAATAAGTAACACGATATACGTTGTGTAACCAGGGCATACGCATGTAACCATATACATAAGCATCACCCATTTGATAATTTTTCTTGCTTTTCTTCATTAAACAATATAAATTTTTCAGAAATTGTTCAGTCAACTTAGAAAACTTTACCAAAATGAACTTGAGTATTTACTTTGTTATTATAACGTTTTCGAAATTTCTGTCTTATTTGCAATGTCTCAAATTAAAAAAAATGTTTACGGGATAAAATTTTGCATATATTTTTAATATAAAGTTCCATACATATATTTAAAATTATACATCTTCAAAACGGCACAATAAAAATTAATGAAATCTTTTCTAGATATTGTCATAATTAATTCTCATAATGTGTATTATGGATTTGTTTCATATTTTATTAAACGCAAGAACCTCTTAGATACGTATTATGAAATTGTTTGGAACCACAAATTTCTATAAGTTTGTGTTTGGAATGGATTCCGATCGAAATTATCCAATTATTCCCTTGGTTTCTATTCTACTTTCTAGGGAAAACAGAATAATTCTGATCGAAATTCATTCCGACTTGCTCCATGATGCATTTATATGTTTCTGAAAGCATTTATATGATTTATTTTTGAAAATCAAGAAAATTGTAGCATGCGAAAAAATATGGATTTATTGCGAAAGAATAAACATCGATATTAACTTAATGTACTAAAAATTTCAATATAAGTTTTATTCTAAAATGTATTTATAAGTTATCACATAGTAACATAATTATTTTTAGCTAGACGTAAATTTAATTGTACGAAAAATTTCGTAATAATCTTTCCCTTATCAATTTCCTAATATAAAAGTATACAACAATTTTAATACAGGAGAGTTTATAATTAACATTTAATGTAAACATTTAATTTGTCGACCTAAAGTAGAAGTTCAAACGATGAAATCTCTAAAAAACAGTATAAACTTATTTATATCAACATATACAAAGAATATTCAAACTTATATGCGACAAATAGAAACAAAGAATTAAACTGTTAAAAAAACATAAAATTGATAGTTCAAAAGTGAATATGAAATAATTGCAATGAAGCAAAGATTTGATTACGTACTGTCAACTTATAATCAAGAGACATAGTAGAGCAGCGCGATGCCAAGCATGTATATGTATAAAGAAAAGATCGATCGAGCCATGTGACTTGAATATTACTGTGTAAGTGTTGTGGCGCTGCTAAGATTCACCTAGAATCCTTATGTCAATAAATTTTTATTATATCTCAGAAACTGAAATCATAATAAAAAATGTAATGGTATTTTTATCATATAATAGTGATATGAGCTTTCAATTGCATCGAATTTAATTAAAATCGGTATATTTAAACCTAATATTTCAGGTCTCTTACGCGAAAAAAGTCATTGCTTTATTTTCCAAGTATCAGACTTATATGTACAATCAGGGTCTAAAAGGTTGCAACACTTTTTTTAAGTGGGTTTTGGAATGCAGCCTGCACCGAGCGATTGGTTATTACTTATGGATCCATAAGTTAGACCTTTAGGCTCTGATTGTACATACATATATAGAGGAAGATCACCGATATCGACATGCCACTTTGTTTTTAGACAATATTTCTTAAACAAAAGATAAAAATACAACTTCGAAAACATAAACACAAACTAAAAAGTGTCTTTTATCAGATAGTATAAGCAGTTTTTATAATACTGTTTGCAATTTTGCAATAATTAAGTTTTTCGTAAGTTATGCAAAAATGAGCGTCTGACAAAATGGGCTCCAAAACTGACATAGTAGGCAATAATGCCAACATTCCTATTCTAAATAAATAAATATATATTCTATTCTGTAAAGAAAACTAATTTATGAAACTATAAATATTTAAAATGACATAATATTATTAATAATACAGTCACTATTATTTTAATTACGCAATTTGCAAAAGAACACCGTAAGAATTTTTTTCTTGGATTCATAGAATTTGTTTTTAGCTGATTTGGTATAGAAATAAGCCACAAATATATGAAAAAATTATGAGTTTGTACTTTTTTAATTAGCTAAACAGATCACGTTTTTATTAGTATTAATAATGTACAAAGGTTAGTTTCTAAGAAATAAGGGGATGTCGCTTTAGGAGACCTATGTCAGTATCGGTGATCTTCCTCTACACATGTAAAGTTAGATTGTCATTCAAGGAGCTTCCACAATGCTTTCACAATGACATACATATTTGAAATTTGCAATAAGAAAATTAAAAATTTTAATATTAAAACTTACCTACGGCAAAAAAATATCTGTTAATGTAAATATGCTTAAAAAATGCAGTTTTCGACATAGTAAAAATATAATTATGGATATTATGTATATATAGATGGTTCGTACCAAGGGCGTACAATGTGTACTAATAAGTGAGTTAAATATAAATAAACAATTAGCCTCGAAATGTTAAAAATGTATTCATATCCTTTACAGAGCAAATAAAATAAAATGTATTTGTGAAAAATGATACATACGTATATACATATTTATAAAAGTACATACGAGGGTACATACAATAAAAGTTTAATAAAATAAAAGAAGAAAACAATATTCACAATTTCTATAAAAAGAAATAAAATCCTGTAAAAGAAACCTTACAAAGATAAAAAAGGATATGTCAAGTACATAAACGCATTCAAAGAAAGAAATGAAAATTAAAGAAACTTATCTTTATTTAAACATTGACTGTTCTCAAAAATAAGTATGAGATCAATACGATTAGCCAAGTATATCATTACAAAAAAAGAATCTTGAAAACCATATAAAAATCTATTTAAAAATTATTTGTGAAAAAAGGATATAGTAGTGCAATTACCTGACAAATGTATGCAATAAACGTTTAATGTATTCAAAAGTATATGTAATAACTGTTTAATGTATTTAAAAGTATATGCAGCTAAAGTTTAACGTACTTATTGCCTTTTTATGCAAATTTTAAGTCGTACGAAATGGGCAGTGGTTAGAATGACCAACAGAATTATAGCAAAGCAAAAACATGACATATCCGAGTCGCATTAATGTATTGTTTTAGAAATATATACTATATATGATAGATATGATGATACCTCTTTTCCTCTTTATATATTTATCTGTATGTCCCATTTAGTTAATATTCCATCATTTATATTTTATATTTTATAATATTAAAATATTATATTTTTTGACACACACACACACACAC
>NW_017257830.1:288382-318223 GCF_001594055.1 Mycetomoellerius zeteki | reverse complement strand
CACACACACACACACACACACACACACACACACATAATAAAGTTATAATGAATTTCATAAAAAAATTTTAACACACATCAAATAAATATGAAAACGAGAGTGAAAGAACGCATGAGCGAAAGAGAGAAAAAGAGCAAAATTTAAGTTATAGAAGTAAAAAAGAAAATTATTTTTAATCAAAAGAAAGTTGATAATAAATTAAGTACAAAAAAGAACGTTGGTAATAAATTAAGTACAAAAATAAATTAAGTTAAACAAAGCTCAATTGAGATAAATTAAATGAATAAAATAATACCTTGTTGAGCCAGATACTGGATGTATGTATAGAGAATATGAATTATTCAATTAAATAATATACGTTTCGTGAAAAGGATCCAAACTTCGGATCCTTTTCACTGTCAATACAATCTGGAGTCAGTCAAATATATTGATTTAACAAAGTAATAACATTATTCCTGGTACAATGATCTTCGATAATGTGCAAGAAATCGAGATGTTAACTATTCGAACGTTGTAAATCATCTGTTGATAATATTTTATTCGTGCATGGTGAAATTGAAAAACTATTCCTCCACTTCTCGTCATGCTCTCTCCGTGCCTACAAATAAATCCGCCCCCGCGTCTGCTGTTGAGATGACGACGAGCAATAGTAGGTGGGGACGAATAAAATTTCTGCGGGGGTACGTCGACCTAGCCGATAAAATCCTCGTTGGAGCGTCTGCCCGCCAATCCCGTGCGCGTCTGATAGTTACGTCCAACACGCGTCTCGGCTCGCCATTGGCCACAAACCCGCCCAGGGGTTGGTATCGATCATCCCTCATGCAAACCCAACGCTTTTCATATATAAAGCGGCTTCCCCAGGGACATCGTCAATAGTTCAAATCCGCGTATTCTCCGTACGGGCACTTTTGTTTGGACAATCGATTAATTGCAGGTGGATTAATCGAAATAAAAAAATTAACGCAAAACTTGTCACAAATCAGCATGTTATGAAAAGATTCTGAATTTTCTAAAAAAAGAAATTAAAAAAAGGTATAGGAAAGAAGTTGAGTCACGTTTAATGGTTGTTAGTTAACACACTACGTGAGATAAAATTTTCGGGAATATTAACGACGAATGAGTTTGTGAAAACGTGCATTATGGCGAATCATCATCCCTCGTACGATTTTGAAGACAGAAGTCAAAGGATTCGCCATCGAGTCGGCACTGCGTCAAGACCTGCAGATTCCACTGTGGCTTGTACCAGGTATTATTTCTCTCATCTTCTCTTTTAGTTAGTTAACCACGTTAATGAATTTAAGAAATTCCAATTTTTATTCAACATATATAAATAACTAACTTTTATATAATTTATATAAGTGAGATGTTCTATTTATTCAACACCGAAAAAATTTCTGGTTAAAAATGGACGAATCAGAATTTTCTGGTTAAATTTAGAATTCTAGTCGAGATGACCTGATACAATACTTCTGGAAAAATGTACTAGAATTATTTTTTTTATCGGAATAATTGTATTAATCAGAATTCTAGTAGCTTTAACCAGAAAATTCTTATTCGTCCATTTTACACTAGGATTACTATTTAATTCAATCAGACCGTTTTTCTCTCATAAATTCAATATTTCCAAGGGAGATACGATAACACCAATCGATCAATTGCCTAAATGATACCTTTTACAGCATGTTACAAAAAGACTTATAACAAATTAAATTGTTATGTAAAAAGTTGAACATGTGGTAATAAGTATGATAACCCAAATATTAAGCGATTAACAATAGAAACAAATTTCCAAAAATTGCAAATGCAAATAAATAAAATGAGACAATGGGCTAATGGGAATTGATGCTGTAGTGATTGCGCTATTATTTCACGAATCGAATATTACAAATTAATATATAAAATTATAGACGTTTCGGCTAATCTTTTAGCCATCTTCAGTATCGATTACTAATTTACGTCAATTTATAATATATCACCGTCTTTTTGTAACGCGATACTGAAAATGGCTAAAGATTAGCCGAAACGTCTATAATTTTATATATTAATTTGTAATATTTGATTCATGAAATAATAGCGCAATCACTACAGCGTCAATTTCCATTAGCCTATTGTCTTATTTTATTCATTTGCATTCCCAAATATTAACCTCTATAATTTCCAATGTTCATTTCGGTGTAGAGAAGAGTTATACCGAATGCGTACCACTTAAAAAAAAAGCTATTTTTTTATTATATTTTCCATTTGGTACTGATTCGTACGCAAATAAATATTGGAAATTGTAGGTTAATATTTGGATTATCTGCCTTGTAAGTATTGAATTTATAAATGAAAGTAACTAAAAATACAAGAATAATAAAAAAAATCATTAATTTATTACTTTTACGTTTCTAATTCTAACAATTTATCGAAAAAAGCAAATATTTAGTCAATATTAAATTACAATAATAAAAAGGCAGGACATCGAAGTAAAACGCTTAAACTTATTTTGACAATTAACATTTGTACTCATATCAATTATTAGTTTTATTATTGTCAGTTATCAGTTATTCTTGTGGCAGTATGATTACGAAACCTGATAAATTTTATAAAAATATCGATTTAATCGTTATAATAAATTCTTCCTGTGAAAAGCATTATTTCACGGGAAGGATTTTACGGGAATTTTCTATATAGAAACTATGCATTTTTCAAGTTGAAAATCCGTGTCAAAATCCATTTTATTAGGATGCTAATGTTTCGTGAACATTGCAGTTCACATTACTATTGCTGTGTCAGACTGTTTCTCACCTTAATGAAGTAAATTACAATGTTTTCGAAATATTTGCATTCTCATGGATTTAGACATGGAGATAACCCGTGAAACGCATACCTATACAGCACAGAACGTTGAAAAAAATGTTGCTAAGATGTTGTAATGTTGAATGTTAAAGTGTCAATATTTTATCAATGTTGTATCTATATTGATTATTCTATATTGATTGTTAATGTTGCTGCAGCGTTGAACAATATTGAACAAATTGAATCACAAGTTGAATTTTTATTGATTTTTTCACATTGCTTGTTAATGTTGCTGCTGCACCGTTGAAACGACATTGAATAAATTACATATCGAAATCTAGTTTATTTCGTAAGAAATAAACAAAAATAAAATGTCATATAAATAGAAAATTTAAATCAATTAAATTGATCTTTTAACCCTTCACGGTCCTTCTGAGTTAAAATGACCTGAGCATCATCTTTCACGCTAGATTTTAGAACCTTCATCGGAAGGACGCATACCTGCCATCGACTGCAGATTTGAAGCTTTAACTGTCGATAGAGATGCTTAGCTTTTTAATCGGACTGTTAGTATGCGTCTAGCAGCTATTCGTGCAAAAAGTGTTTTTTTCTCTGGTCAAAGCAAGTATGACCAACGCGTCGTTTTCGTTAAAAAATTTATGATTTACATTTTTGCAAAATTTTGATTTATATATTAAATTGCAAAAATAGGCAAGATGTGGATTGTGTCCTTCAAGTAAGGATAAAACGATGAGGAAAAAATGTCCGTTGTGCCTACGAATGTGTGATAAACACACTCTCTAAATCTGAATCAGTGGATAATCTACTGAAGTGGCATACTTGGTACTGAATTATCAGCATATCATATTAGTACATTTGATATTGAATAATCAGTGAAATTCAACTATAAAAGAAAAGAAGTTTGATTATGTAGTTAAAATACCGATATTTGCACGTTCTAGTACATCCCTTACGGAAAAAAGTTACTAACTAGATATTGTAATCCGTATGATTACTATAATCCCGTGCGAAATTACTACATACAACGGATCACATGCGTATGTGTAGTTGGGATAATAATGTTGGGATTTCAATAAATATTGAAATCAGTAAATTTTTGTAATAGAAGAATTACACACCGATAATAATGTTACAGAATCTGTTTTAAATTGGACAAAGCAACTGTACACACATTTTCGCATTACTGCATCATTTTCATAAACTTGTTGTAACATTAAGTGCGTTTTCGATATCGTTTTGCCCAATTTAAAACAGAACTTGATATTAGCTCTTTGTTTCATTTTCATTAACAAACGTGTGCGCCTTCGTTACTAGCCTATGCTTGAACATAGCCGTGCGTCCGTTAAGGGCAGGCATGCAACATGCAGAAATGTTTTTAGATTCGCTAATCTATAATAAGTACGATGCTGCAATTTGCTGCGTGCATTTACAAATTGAATATAAGAATATTCACCGAATTTTATTGCCACACCGTATACACTACTCAACAAAAAAGGATCACCTGTTCCACCCTACAGAAATAGGTAACTTTCAAGATAGAAAAACTTCGTGAAAAATCATCGTATCGAGATGTTTAAAAAGGCATTTTACAGCTTAAAATCTCTACTTATCAGTTCAGTAGGTAAAAAATCGGTCTTACTGATATTTTATGAAGTTACATAATCATAAATGAAGACGCATCAGATTTCAAATTTTTTTTAGGAAATTTGCGAAGTTGGGACGAATTAAAAATTGCACACAAATGCGGTTTGCATCATTCGAAAGAGTGAATCTTTACCTTTAATTTGTCTTTTTATGAAGCTTTGAATGATTTTTTTTCTTCGATTTATTCAACATTGAAGCAAAAACGACCTTTTTTGCTTCGATGTTAAATAACTCGATGAAAAAAAATCGTACAGAGGTCAATAAAGAAGCAAATTGAATTAAACCTAAAGATTCACTCTTTTGAAAACTGTAAACCGCATTTGTGCACAATTTTTAATTCGCGCCGTAAAATTTCACAAATTTCGTAAAAAAAATTGAGATTTGATGCAACTTCATTTATGTTTGTGTAACTCCATAAAATATCAATAAAACCATTTTCTAAAGTATCGATCTGAACAGTAGAGATTTCGATCTGTATAATACTTTTTTGAACATCTCTTTAGCTTCAACGTTAAATAACTCGAAGAAAAAAAATCGTACAAAGCTGATAAAAAACAAATTAAAGGTAAAAATTCACTCTTTCGAATGATGTAAACCGCATTTGTGTGCAATTTTTAATTCGCCCCGTGGAACTTCGCAAATTTCGTAAAAAAATTTGAGATCTGATACGTCTTCACTTATATTTGTGTAATTTCACAAAATATCAGTAAGACCGATTTTTGACTTACCGAACTGAAAAGTAGAGATTTCAAGCTGTAAAATGTTCCTTTAAATCATCTCGATACGATGATTTTTTACGAAGTTATTCTATCTTGAAATTTATTTTTGTAGGGTGGAACAGGTAATCCTTTAATTTTGTTGAGTTATAGGGTAAGTAATCCAACAGTGAACCAATAGTGCACTATATGAACCATTGCGACATTTCGTAAATGCGACGTTATCAGATTGCGCTATTATCGTGCAGAGACTTGCATTTGAACCCCTCCTCGGCTCCTCAGTCGGCTAGCAAATCGCGCCAAGAAACATCAGCCATGTAATATCATATTTTAAAAATTTTGGGTTGCAAAGTAAGTTTTTTCCGTAAGTTTTACGCATTTTTTTATGTTTTTGTTGTTATACCTATTATTTTTTTCATTGTGCAATAGTTTCGTGTGCACATTTGGCTTTATTATTCTGTAAACAATTTTTTTTTCTGTCGTATTATTTTACCGCGTTATTTTGGAGATTATCGTAGAAAAGGTTAGGTGGTCTACAATGAATCGTTTTGATGTAGTGAACAATGAATCATGGCACATAACCTTTTTTACGCACATACCTTTAACTTTCAAAATAATAATTCATTGTGGTAATTATTTAGAATATGGCCCTGATAGAAAAATTTCGCTGAAATTATTTCACGTTTTGGAACATTTTTCAGCAAAATTTCAGTATTTTAGAAGAATTTCAATTTAATTTCAGCGATTTTTAGTTGAAAAATTCATTTTCAGCAAATTTCAGTAAAATTTCAGCAAAATTTCAGAGAAATTTCAGTTCAATTTCAGAGAAATTTCAGCGATTTTTCAATATGTTAGCTGAAAAATTCACTTTCAGTGAAATTTCAGCAAATTTTCAGCAATTTCGCTGAAATGTTCCAAAACGTAGAATAATTTCAGCGAAATTTTGTCACCAGAGGGCTCCTCCCCCCAATATAAAATCTTAATAAAAATATATTCATTCGACGCGTTTTCACTCAAAACGAAAGAATCTGTCAGAAAAACGCGGCGGTCGGCCTCATGAATCCTTATTATCTCATAATTATCTATTTTCTAAATAAAACATGTTAAAATATAACAAAACTAAAATAATCCCAACAATTCGCAGTAAAACATGCGGTTTATTATTAAAAATATCATTGTGTACACACCCCTTGTACACAATGAACCACTTCCCGTTTTTTAAAATAATCAAAATTGTGACTAAACTTAAAAAATAACTTAAGAGTTTATTGTTTGCAGTATGCAGCCAACTGCATGAAATTCATAAACTGTATGCCAAAACTCAGATCTTCAATAATTGAGAGATATAAGCCTCTGAAATTTACGTGGTTCATTGTTTGACCACTTATGTACCTAGTGTATAACTTTATTTTCATCAAAAAAATGTATTTTAACTATACATGTTTCTATTTGACAACATCTATTGAACTGATCTATCATAATTTCGTTTCTATAAACGAGAAATGTTCACGGATCACCACGAACTGTTAGTTCCCGTACGATCTTGAAAGTTAAGCAACGTTGGGCGTGGTTGCATAGGATGGATGGGGGTGACCACTCGCAGAAAGCAACACTAGCTGAAAATTTATATAGCTCGGAGAGAGCACACGGATGATGATAATAAAAGTGTTAAATGACATTAGAAGGGGGACCACATGGAGAAACAATGCGATTTTTTTTTATTTTTTGCAATAATACATACATATAGTTATACAATATTACTGCCTGTGTAGTATTTGGCCTGTAATAGTTTATAGCCTATGAATATTTGTCCTATGTTTGTAATACGTTTACTACTTTTCCTGTAATATGCCGATTACAGTGCAAAAGTATCACTCAATTGTCTCTAATATTTACATGTAGTTACTGTAATATTTGTGTGTGGTTTTTATAATATTTCTATAACAGGGATTACAATATCTGGCCAATGATTCTTTTCCGTAAGGGATTGTAATTCCAATCTTACAATACCATATACATTGAATGCGCTACATTTATACACTGAAGCAGAGTTCACTATAGGTTAGAGACACCACATTTGATTCATTAATTAACAGTGGCATATTTAATACTGAATCGGTGATTATCCACTGATTCAGATTTAGAGAGCAGACTCTATCTGTGTACTGAGATTGCTGTGGCGAAGAGTAACGTTTTCTATGTATTTTTTTGGATTTTACGTTTTTCATTTATATTTGTCTTCAGTGTTAATGATAATAATAATAATAATAATTTTTACATTAATAATAATTTAAACCAATAATAAATAGCCTTTTACTCGAATTTAACATCATTTTTACACTTAAAAAACGACTATCTTCTACTTTCAAAATAAATTCCTTTTTTGAAACGCGTGTAACCATATTATTTTTTTTTTAAAGTACTCATCTCAAGAGTACTAGACTAAAAGTGTATTTTAAAACATTATAAATTTAAAAAATTATGATTTTTTTAAGTAAAAAGTATATTTTTCCGGAATTAACACGTTTACTATTTTTTTTATTGTTAAAATTAAAATTTTTCACTAAAATGCCATTATTCCATTTTCTTAAAGGATGAAATTATATATTATAATATATATTTTTGAAAACATTGGAAATGATATATACTATTGATTAGTAACACTTTAAAGATGATTCGGGTTATTTTAACTCAGAGTAACCATCATGTGGCTTTTTTGAAGTGTGACCATTAAGGATTAACGAAAGTCATTTCTAAACGATATATGTTTATGCAGAAATCAGCCGTGCCTGCAGAATGCTAGCGCGTGTGATATTGTTTGACCGGTCCGATGCGCGATGTCGACTCATGATCTTTCTACATATTGTATCTATATGTCACAGTTATACATCTACTAACATTCAATGTTCATGGATCATCGAAGCAACAGTTCCCGTACAATTGCAGAGAATCAGCACAGTTGGAAGGAGTACAAGATTGGATGGGTGACCGCTTAGGAAAATAAAGAAATTAATTTTCAAATGAGGGGGAAAGCGTTCTCTTTCAATTATAATTTTGTTGTGTGTGCTCCGGTGATATGATGTTAATCACACACAATAATACTTATTTTAATAATAAAATTGAATTAATTAATATGAGAAAAATTTTTTACGTCTCACAGACGTTGTAATTCAACATTAGACGTTTCTGTAACGTCTCTTCAACATTGAATCTACATTCCGCGATGATGTTGCAATGTTCATAATTGCAATTCAACATTTCTGAAATATTGATTCAACATTAGTGCTGTATGGGATAACTCCTGTATGACGTAACTTATTAAATTTCTGCCTACATTACTCATTTCTTATTTATTTTATATTTCTGTTACTATAAAGTATTACTTATATCAAATAATAATATAAAATTGACGAGATGCGATTTAGGCGACTAGCATGCATTCGGAAATTTTCCTATATATAAGTAATATATACATATGCTGGGTGTATCATTTTAATTGACGCACTAAAATATCTCTTGAACAGTACATTTTAGAGAAAAATGTTTCAAACAAAAGTTGCAGGGTTAAAAAGATCTATTCATTGATTCATCCATTTGATCTTGGATGGCGTCGCCAAAGTCAGATCAAGGTCAAATTGATTTTTTAAATGGAACTTCCTCTTTTTGATGCTAGAATTTAGCTGGTGTCAAGAGCTTTTCAAAACACTATAATAAAGTTATTTTTCATTAAATACTTTTCGAGTTATAAGACTTGAAAGTTACAGTATACTGGGTACTTCTTAAGTAAGCAGTAATGCCACCGGCATTAGCTGATCGACTGCTAAAACCGCTTGAATGTTGTTCAGGATCATGTCCTGGATAACATTTGTCAACGTCAAAGTCATTGGAGGTTGTATCTCTTATTTTGATTTTTATGTAAAAATGAATTCTTACAATTAGTGCAAAAATGAAAATAATAGATACAACCTCCAATGACTTTAATCTTGACAAATGTTATCTAAGATATGATCTTGAACAACATTCAAGGGATTTTATGATCTTGACGACGTCACCCAAGGTTAAGTGAATATGATCAGTGAATAGATCTTTTAAACCCTACAACTTTTGTCTGAAACATTTTTCTCTAAAATGCACTGTTCAAGAGATATTTTAGTGCGTCAATTAAAATGATACACCCAGTATATGTGCATATATAAGTATATATATGTCAGGGAATATAAATATAATAAAAACGTCATTTTAAGTTATTATTTAAAAAAAATTCTACAAATATACAAAAATTTTACCTGTTCTGCAAAAACAAATATTAATTAATATCTGAATGACACAATCAAATTTCGCGTTGTTATAATTTTACAGTGCTCCATATTACGTGGGACACAATAGCGATATCACTGAGGAAGATTTAGCAGAATTACCTTCATGTGTTTATGCAGGCAGATCCACGCAACATATCACGCACACATCGCCACATACACATTCTCCTTTGCACTATCATGTGCCAGTTTCAACTCCAGGTAATAAATACTACCAAACCAAATAACTGTAATAATGAAGTTATTTGATTAATACTTGTTCATATAAATTTTTTCGTTCAGATCATGACACAGAGATGAACGGCGTAGAAGAAGGTTATTATCCAAATGGCAGTCCTTATAGAATTCAAAGACACGCGGCTAATATTCGTGAAAGAAAACGTATGCTGAGGTAAGGAATTTTCGAAAGTAATTGACAATAAAATTTAATCAAATCGAAATATATTTTATGAATACTCTATGTACAAATATTCAATTTTTAATATAATATATCAGCAAAACTTCAATATATGAATATAGGACTGTAAGAGTGTATCAAAAGTAACCGTTGGAAACGATCGAATATTTCGAAAGCAAAGCATTTTTGAGAAAAAGATTTTAGAAAAAAGTTGTAGGGTTTAAAAAGATCTATTTACTGATTACATTCATTTGACATTAGATGACATTGACAAGGTCAGATTAAGATCAAATCAATTTTTTTAAATGGAACGTCCTATTTTTGATGGCAGAATCTAATAGTTGGTATCAAGAACTTTTCAAAACACTAATAAAACAATAATGAAGCCATTTTTAATTAAAAACTTTTTAAGTTATAAGGCTTGAAAGTTACAGCATATTAGTACTACGCAAGATGTCCGATTGACGGCTAAAATCTACTGTAACCTTCAAGTCTTATAACTCGAAAAGTACATAATGAAAAATAACTTTATTACAGTGTTTTGAAAAGCTCTTGACATCAGCTATTAGATTCTGTCATCAAAAATAGTGTTCCATTAAAAAAAAATCGATTTGATCTTAATCTGACCTCGGCGGCGTAACCCCAGGTCAAACGGATGTGATCAGTGAATAGAGCTTTTTAAACTCTACAATTTTTGTTTGAAACATTTTTCCCAAAAATGCTTTGCTTTCGAGATATTCAACCGTTTCTAGACTTTTGATACACCCTGTATAGAGAGTATATACATATATAGTGTATATAATCTACATAATCTCTAATATAGCTGAATATATAGTCCCATTTTAAATAATGCATTAAGATTGTATATAAAATTGTACCATTGATTTGATCTTGGGTGGCGTCGCCAAGGCTAGGTCAAGGTCACATCGATTTTTTTAAATAGAACTCCCTATTTTTCATTACATTTTCTTGTAGCTTACTTCGAGAGCTTTTCAAAACACTATAATAAAATATTTTTTATTAGGTATTTTTAGGAGTTATAAGGCTCGAAAGTTACAGTACAGTCGGCATTAGCATTACGCTAGTTGTCCACTAAAAATTCATTTTTACGTAAAAAGGAAAATAAGAGGTACAACCTAGCTCCAATAACCTTGATCTTGACGAATGTTACCTAGCACATGATTCTAAACAACATTCAAGAGATTTTAACCATCGGTCGGACAATTTGCGTAATGCTAATGCCGGCTGTATTGTAACCTTCGAGCCTTATAACCTTATAAAAAAATATGGCTGTATATATATATATATATATAAAATGGATAATTTTTTAAATAAGCAACTATGTGTTTTCTTTACACCAATTGATTCATCTCATTATTCTGTTCATAAAAGTATTAAGATACGATTATAAAAAAATTATTAGTTTATTTACAAGTTATTTAACATTTTATGTTAATATGCGCCAGAATAAGGTATAAAATATCTCGTAAACTATTGATTTTTCGGTACCATGATCTTAATACTTTTTTATGCAGAATAATTAGAGGAATCATATTGTGTAAAAAAATTCATATAATTCTGTTTAAAAAAACGAAGTTTGACTTGAAATCTCCAAAGCGCCTCCACCAGGGCAAAAATTATTATCACCAAATGATAGCCCCCTTTACATCGTGTAATTTTGGTTATATAAATTTTTCTCTACATCTTATAGATTAGAAGATATTTCATTTGGACAAAGTTATTGCCCCACCCTGTATATGTGTGTATATAAATTCATTCTGAAATATTTAAATACTAAAAGCTGATTTGACTAAAAATAAGTTTATTTCTCCTAATTGATTTATTTTCGTCGGTCAAATATGAATTACAAACGTAAACAAAAATAATTTGTCCTATATACATATATGTATATTAGATAAATTATTAATTTTACTTCACTCGATGACATTTTCGAATTTTCATCGAAATTGTTACTATCAACAATTTATTGAATTTCCCTTACTTTGTAGAATAGTTCAATCAAATATTAAAATCAATCTATTCTACTGCAGATTTATTTCATCGTGCTTAAAAAAAAGTATTTCAATTGATGATATAATTACGTTTGTATGTTACAAATAATAGTTCGGTTAACTTTATAAATATTTAATAGAACTAAATTCAATGTCTATTTAACATAAGAAGAATATTAAAGGAATGTTGAAATGTTTCTTGACGCAACCTGACAGTTAATTTGTTGGATATTCAATTCTCGCTCTCGCTGATCTATCGATCCAATCGAAAGAGAATAGCCATCTTGTTTTTTCGCGGTATTCTCTTCGATTTTGCTTTATATTCATTCGTTCGTTAAAAACTCAATTCTGTATGTGCATCATTTTCAACGTTGTAATATTCATTAAGATATCTAATTAATCTGTTTATTACGACATACAAGATTATTTTTGTTTCCTGTACCATTGTAACGTGCTTCTGAATAAATTGAAATCTTGTCTCAAGTTCCTGTTTATTTTCACGTTTACGCCAAGAGGTTATGGGCCCAGGCGCCAAGGAACATTCGAACACATAATCTTAGTCGTGCCAGGTGAGACTTGAGCCTGTTTAAATCCACATTCAGAAAGCAAAAGGAAGCCCTTATATTGCGCGAGACTTAGTACCAAACGATAATGTTGAGATTATCCGTACATTCCACTCGCCTTGAATTATTATCCAAAAATAATTATGACACATGGAGAATTCAGGCACAGGTGTTATTGATAAAAAATGATGTATGGAGTTATGTCTCCGGAGAAAAGCCACGACCCGTCGTTTCGTCGGATCTGACTACATTAGCGGCTTCGTAAGCAGCACTCGAAAAATGGATCATCGAACATCGTAAGGGATCAAAATCGGATCTTATTCTGTCCATTAATCCATCAGAATTGGAACAAATCTTTATGAAACATCCAAGGACGTTTGGTACAAATTGGAATCGATATATGCATCCAAAGGACTTACACGTAAGGCAACTCTTTTAAAACGTCTTATGCTGCACAAGATGCTTGAAGATGTGATGTCAAGGACCATTTGAACGACCTCCTCGATACCATCGACAAGCTACAGTTAATGAACGTCGAAATTAATGGTGATATGCTTGCAATTATTATATTATATAGTCTTCCGAGTAGCTTCGATACTTTTCGTTGCGCAATAGAGTCACGCGACGATTTTCCAGACGCCGAGACACTACAAATAATTGAGGAAAGCAAGGCTAGAAAGCAAAAATCATCCGATAGTAAATCCGGTGCTTTACTCGCGAAACATCAAGCTCAGCAGCCTATAATACTTCTAAAGCTAAATCCAATAACACTAATAAAACTGCATCATCATCAGCACATACGCGTGCAAGGTGAAATTATTGCCGGAAACTTGGACACAAGGCTGCGAACTACTTCTCCAGGAAAACCAATACTAACCAGAAATCAAACCAAGCGACCAAAATGGCACTGCTGATAAATAATGATGGGTCGAAAAAAGTGGTGTCTGGATAGTGGCTGCACGTCGCATTTATGCATTATGTGAACTTTCGTCGATACCAAAGATTTTTGCGTTGGATTAAAGCTCGCAAATAGTACCACTACTAAGGTCGAAGCAATAGGGGACATCAAAGTTACTGCCTCAGTCAATGGCGATAAGAAAATTGTAAGACTTAAAGATCCGTAGCCAAGATTGTAGACAATCAGCATCAGGTTCTGTTTACCAAGGATCGTGCTACCGTCACGGACGTTAAGTGTAATGTAAAAAGGTAGCTAACCGCCTAAAGGATCTTTTCTATTTGTCGGAAGTTTCTCCCGCAGAAGCTTGCATAGCAAACAAGAATGAATCAAATCAAAACGTGGCACGAACGTCTAGAGCACCTCAAGGCTAAGGACATAACTTCAATGTGTAAAACACAAGTGGCCATCGGTATAAAGCTTGACGTGAAGTCAATGTCAATCTACTATGAAGTATGTGCTGCTGAAAAACTATCGAGTGCTCCCAACCGGAAGCCAGAGAGCATTTGGAATACTGGGCATCGTGCAAACAGATATGTGCGGTCCTATGCGCACAAAATCAGAAGGCAGCGCACGGTATTTCGTCACATTTATAGACGATCATACTCACTAATGTGAGATATATTTTATGCGAAGCAAGAGTGAAGTTGCAGAAAAATTCCAAGAATTCATTAAATCTCGCCGATGACCTTGATCTTGACATATGATGTTAAGGTCATGATTTTGAGTAATCTCCAACAGGTTTAGGCGGTCGCCATTTATTAAAAAGTTATTAACAAAAGAAGTTTAACAAAATAACATCTTTTTTCTACTATATAGAACAAAAATTCTTCAAAATTATTTTAAAATAGATTTCCTGCTTTCAAAACAAAAATTTTCTTTGAAAATGTTTTCTCATCATTTTTGTTATTATATGGTAGCGCATAAGGACGTACGACTTTATAGGCGAAGCGACTTTCACCTTACCTCTTTCCTTGCTTGAGGGCGCATGATTTTCACCGGAAGCAACTCCGACCCCACCTCCCTCCCTGCTTGGAGGTACACGACTTTTACCCTTTTCTTAAAACTTTTTTTGTTAATAATTTTTTAACGAATGACGACCGCCGACTAAAACCTATTGGAGGTTACTCAGGGTCATGACCTTGATAACATACTTCAAAGTCAAGTTCATCGGCGAAGTTTAATCTTTTCGCAATAATTACTGTATTATGTATAATAAAAGGTTATTATTTGCAATAAACATAATTACAAAATATTTACTTTCTCATTTTTATTTCTTGAAAAAAATTTTATTTATTTATTTTATATCTTAGATTGCATTCCAACAGTTACTGTCAGTTGAAAATCTGTAAATCACATTACATACATAGTATGTGTATACCTACTATGGATTTTCATGGAACTGGAAGTGGATCTTGAAATACATTCTTAATAATGACATTAAAGTTTAAAAACAATATTTAATTTAAATTCGGTAATTATGGAATTTAGCTCCTGATGATTGTTTTTTTTTCTGCCAGATTCGACCGTTTTTTATACAAAAACGCGTCGAATAAGTCTAATTTTATCAACATCGTATGTGAGGAAGATAACTCAACAATTTCCCGAGAAGTAACGATTAGTTACTTTTTCAAGTAACGGTAATGGTAACGCGTTACTTCTAAAAATAAATAATTAGTAACGATAATGAGTTATTTTTAACAAAGATAATGGTAATGGTAACACGTTATTTTTTTAAGATAACGTTTCCAACTCTGGTCCGTTTATAATGACAATAATAAATAAATATCGAGCTCTTTATCCTGTTTTTACACGCGTTTTTTCTTATTTGAATTTGAGTTCTGATTGCGCTAGTATCTGGATTTATTGTCTCTGACTTCAACGTAAGATTGATCACAAATTCTCTTTTCTTCTGCTTTAATTCACGTACGGTTTTATATCTGGGCCAACGTTGGGCGAACGTCGGATACCAACTTCCAATTGTCGGCCCAGTACTGGCTGTAACGTCGCGTCGATGTCGGCATAATATCTAAATGATATGATGCCGATAAGATTGGCCCAAGGTTGAATACTAGTGTTAGGTCGACATTGGTCCAACGTGTTGAACCGACACTAGTCACCGACATCGGCTCGATGTTGGATATCAATACTGAGCCGACACTGGTGCAATATTCGTAAAAAAATATTTATTTTTTTAACTAAAGATGTCTTATATATAAGATGTTTATAAGTATATGGTGAGATTTATCTCTTAAATTAGAAATTTAAATTATTTTCGAAAAACATACTTACCTTGAGAGATTCGAACTTACAACCTAGGACCTCTGAATCATGAGTCTCCTGTCTTACGTGCTACACCATTTCTTTGACTGATAAATTATGTTACTTATTACCTATTGAGGTTTGCCGAATCTTGCCCGATGTTTAACGTTGGCGACATCATGGCAAACTGACTGTCCTTAATCGAACACAGCGCGACAGCGTGATATCGTCAACGTCGGCCCAATGTTCAACATCGAGCAAGAGTCGGCAAATCTTACCTGGGAATCTTTTAATTTATTAATAAAAAGTTGACTTCTTTGACAAATAACATACACATATCGATAATTTATTAACTTGTTGGTTACATGACATCCGCCGAACAACGACAGACTCGATAACCAATTTCTATAAGTATAACAAAGAGGTGTTTTAGTTTGATCGAATGACACGAGAGACGGGGACAGGCGCGCACGCACGCACGCACGCACGCACGCACGCACACACGCACACACACGCGCGCACACACGCACGCACGCACGCAAGCACGCACACCCACACGCACACCCACACCCACACCCACACTCACACCTACATCCACACCTACACCACACAATTGTTAGGCTTCCAATATATATCTTAAAATTTATAACAAAGAATTTCCGAAGAGAGCGCATAATTAGGAACTTTTTATGAATTCTTAATTCAATATAGTTGCGATTTTTGAGTTCTATCCCTTACTCTTAAACAACCTCAAAACTAGTCTAAGCTCAAAAGAAAATTCTTGAAAAGTAGCATTGAATCTACAATAGCTTTAAGGCATATCGTTCTAGTATCAATGCGTTACAAAAATATATAACATTTTTTTTTTGAGCTTTAACCTCTTAGCAGGAAAGCCATCTTGCATTCAACACTCAAAACAGAACTATATTTGAAAATAAAAAAATAAATGATTTCATGACGGAAAATTATTCGCTAATTTATTGTTGGTGTAATACCATAAATATCAGTTAAGGCTCTTAGTATTATTCCTTTCAGAAACCTTTCAGAACCTTTGTTTTAATTTCTAGTAACGTTGGCTCTCCCTATGTAAACTTGCCTTTTTTGGTTACAAGTAGATCCTCTATAATTTTGTTACTCTATGTCATATATAACTGACAACTAACCAAGAAGACTACTGTATGTTCTTTTTGTGAGCTTAATAAAAACTTTTCATCGTGAAGCTTGATCTGTTATTTTTTATATCGCAAAAACTACATTTATGAGTTCTATTATTATTAGAATAATTTTTATAATTTAACATTTCATTATAATTTATTGAGTAACATGATGATTACAGTAATTTACAATTTAATATGTTATTTAATGTATTATTTATCTAATAAAATTGTTAGATCGACAATCTAGTTTTAATTTCACCTCTTACGTTCGAACACTGTTAATTCATCATGTAAAGAGTAGCACTATTTTATTTTTCATACTATTAATTCTTTAACTAATGAAGACTGTGTTAATCGAAACATTTTTATTTTTATATTTCATTTTAAATAATAAAAAGTAATGTATTATTCTAGTGCCCAATTTGCTCGTTTTTTGGTCGTTTATATTTGACATGTTTACAATCCAAATCAACGAACTTACAATTAGTTTCTATATATTTTATGAAAGAGATCCCCTACATTATGAGACCAAAAACAAGGTGACCCTTCGTAATTTTTTTTCAAAAGGAAGACTAATGTTTATCAATTTCAAACTTTCGCATGTTTTAATATAACTATTGTAGAGAGTACGTACAAATTTTTATGTGAAAAAAGTATTATAAATAATAAAGATATAAAAATATTTAGTTTGGCGCTTTGCTACGACATTACGATTTCGTATACATCCCAGCAGCTGTAATTCTTGCCGAAAATAAAAAATCAGAAAATATTTTTAATTTTTATAGAATATCATCCTAAATGAATCTAAAAAATTAAAAAATATATATATAAATTAAAATTCTATGCTTTGAAAAAAAGTTACGATTTTCATTAGGTAGCAGCCGATTTGTTTATGCAAAAAATATTGTTAATGTTGATTTTTATTTAACTTTTTAGGTTCATCGAGGATGGTTGACTATTAGCTAACTAACGAACCCTAAAAGAAGTTCGGACAAATACTTTTTTATCAATCGTGTACACAGAAAATGCAAAAAACAGATTTCGAGAGAAAAACGCGTTTAAAACTTTCGATTTAGTTCTTGAGTACTTACAATCGGAGGTTAATCTGTTATTCCAGGGACATACAATAATCCTTCAGCTTCCTCATGGAATTTATTTTGAGTGAATTTGGACCATTCTATGAGCTACTTGGGCTCTCGTGCAGTAGCACGAAATGTTAGTAAACAGGGAATCGACCCTCATCGATTTTAATGTGCTTTGAATATGTTGTAAAGCATGAAAAAATATTAGATCCATATTTTTTGTTTGTACTTATCTCGAGATTTAGGAGGTGAAACACCTCCTCGAAAAAAAATTGTTTCTTTTTCTGTCGAAGCGAATATCATTGAAATTGTAAGAGATAGAAAAAAATTTCCAGAATAAAAATTGAATGGCTTTAAGAGTACTTTAGAACTACATATAATAAAAAATTTTTTGTAATTATTTATTGTACCTATACGCGAGCCATGCACCTGTATATACAAGCGCTGAATTTATACCAAAGGAATTCGAATTTCGCTTTAAAATTTTAGGGACATATTCTCGAAGTGTTGTACTATCGATTTATGAAAAAAAAAAATCAAATTTTTTTGACCCTCTAATATAAAAGACCCTCTTAAATATGACGTTTAGATATTTTAATTACAAATACATGAAAGGATGAGAAATTATTTGAATTTAAAATAATTACACCAGAACGTTGGAAAAAGACTAACTAAAACTTCTGCATACTTTTAATACTTAAAATGTAAAACGCACTATAGGCTTCATTTTAAAAATTAACTTTATATATTAAAAATATATATATAATGTAAAATAATTAAAAAAATTTTTTTTAAACTTGTAGTACAATAAAACTAAAGTCGAGTTTGTGAACTGTCGCTTGCTAATGGAATCAGTCCTTGTTTGTATTTACCCGCGCGTTATAATATTAACTGCATTATTAATTCACAATGTGATGTTTTATTTCAGTATACATAGATATGTAAAATATACATATCTAGGATACATAGATATATAAAACATTTATATTATATTTTCGGTATAAGACACGCGCGGGCGGATTGTCAGTGTGATTGCAATTTTTAGCAGCATCAACTCGGCTTTCGACGAGCTTCGGGTCCATGTGCCAACCTTTCCTTACGAAAAGCGACTGTCAAAGATTGATACCTTGCGCCTGGCCATAGCATATATTGCTCTCTTGCGCGAGGTTCTGGCAGCCAGGCTTGATCCCTTGACATACGTCGAGAGGTGTCTTAGGGGTGAAATAAATGGCGAACGAGCTGAATGGAACACGAGCGGTATGTTTACTTTTACATTCATCTAAATATTTCAAATATAATATGACGCATTAAAATCATAAGTATAAAGATTATAAACAACGCCTAGATATCATTTTTCACTAACCAGCAAAAGCCATCTTGTCTATAAAATTGGTTGCTTCATAAAATTTAAAATTTAAAAAAATGTTTGTTATTGATTTTTATAAAGTTATAATTGAAAATTTATTCGTTAATTAAACGTTTTTAATTTAAAAGGTATCAATTTTTTATTTAGGGGGATTCTAAGTACGATTTGTCATATTGTAAATAGTACTTATACACGGACAATTTACATGTCATTGACACATCACTACATCAATATATCACTCACATGCCACACACACACATAAGTTTTCGTATAACAATAACGTTTTAATTAAACATCTAAGTTATATTCTAAGAACTCCACGTCGTTTCTTCATGCAAACATTAGTCTATGAACTATTATTTCCTAAATACAGATTGTACAGCTTTTATAGGAAGCAAATATTTTCACGATGTGATAATACTAGAACGCCATATTGGACTAAGAAATCGTAAAGATCTCAATTTCGAAATTTTTTGACTTTCTCAACATAGATTCCACCTCACAAACATGTATTAATGCGAACACTTTAATCCTGGAAAAGTATTTTCGAGAGAGAGAGAGAGAGAGAGAATGAGTAAATAAGAAAAAACGTATTATAATTGTTACCCAAAAATTATATGATTTAGTCGATAATACAGATGACTTTAAGATCCCCTTAATGCATAATGTTATATTTATTTCTAAAAGATTACATATTTAAATGTGACAAAATTTAAAAGCCAATAATGTAATTAACCAGTTAATATAATACAGTATTTTAATCTAAAAAAAAAACAACAATGTAACTCTAATTAATAAATTAATATAATTTACGTCAGCTTCAGAAACTTTATAAAGTCTTCTTTTATATTTTCAATTAAATTTTTCAAATATTGTGTGTCCAGATTCTTCTATGTCACTTGTAATGTCACTTCAAAATAGGAGTTCTCATTAGTTGTTCCGCATTTGTTAAGGGAATTCTAAAGACAATTAGTCATATTGTAAATAGCACTTTCACGGCACGATAACTGTGACACCTCAAAATAAAAGTGATTTTCGGAAGCATTTTTAGCGAGGAATACAAGAAAAATAGTTAAAAAAGTTATCTAATCAACAGATACCAAAATAACTAACAATTACAAATGAAAAAAATCGTTTCGTGTGGAAAGTCCTACGCCCCGTAGCAGGGGGGAGATTGTAACTGAATTATGTTCTCCGTCGGCTCGGTGCCGGTCCTACAATTATTTGTTATGGTCGCCACGAACTTTGACTTACCAAGAACGAAGGATTTTCTTATCTCTTCCTCTCGATCTCCTGCTTGGCATGTCTCCTTTGACCCCTTTCAAACTGGATCAGGATTCCTCTCCGCTCAGCTGTCAAACGGGATCGAGTCCTCAGAGAAATAAATGAACTAAATTCTTCTTTGATTGAACTATCTTATTTATTCAAGATACTGTACACACTGACTCTACATAAATTCCGATATTGTCTCGCAATTGTAATTAGTTGTTCCGTCCGAATCTAATACGATAATCTCTACTTCGCGTTTAGAAAAGGAGCTCGCTCCAACGCTACCGCTTTCGCGATCTTCTCCGACGCGTGTTTCTCGGTCCCGATAAGCTATTGCTACCCTTTTGTAGTACCGCGATAGTCATCTGCGATTCTTGCTACCTATTTTCGAGCTATTCGATCGGTGACTACGATGAGACTCTTCTGAATCGTTCCGCTTTTCGGCTGCGCCAGCCGTGAGCTCCCCTCCTCGCGTCAACGCTTCTTCGCATGGTTCCCGCTCGGGATCGCTTGCGCTCCTTTCGTTACCATTCTCTCTCGCACACTCATACATACATTTCTCACTTATAATATTTACATTATTATTTCTCACTTTTATATTATACACACATTTTCTTTTTGCAACTTCTCACTCATCCATCCATACTCGGCATACACCCAACGAAATCCGGCCCCGTATGCTGCTACGGTTTTACCTCCGCTCTGCGAAGCTTCAGATCGGGTCTCCGTTCCTTATCGGAACCTAATCCTCCGCCCTCCCCACGGATCCGTAGCTTGTCGCGCCTTCAACTTTTCGTAGAGATGTCGCTCCGACATCTACCTCACGCCAATGTGCTTGTTGGAACATACCCTCTCTCGCTACGGAGGGGATTTCCGTTCACGGAAACCAAAATTGTCGGCCATTTTGCTTCCCAGTCAACCGAAACAAAATCCCGACCATTACTCACTTCCTAATGGGCCCCTCATTCGTTCCTTCAATTTTCACTTCAAAATATCCACCTCCCCAAGGAGTTCAAGAGTTCGAGGCATATCCCGTTACATTTTTTCAATTTCGTTGCAATATTTCTACTTTTCTTATCACCCCCATCATCTCACTCTGTGAGTTTTCTTTACACACTTTGTTCAACCCTTTACCCTTCTTGAACTCCGCGATGGCGGTTCACATTGATGACCTGCGTTTGACGGCGGATACTCATTCATCCCTATACAACGCTTATGGAACAGTTTCATAATTCCCTTCTTTGAACATCGTTTACCTCAGTTTTAACAACCGATCCGCTATTCGGCCTATCTGGTCTCTACTAACAAATACTCGAAATTTTTTAATCCTTTCCGAACGCAAATAAACTTATAAACTTTAATCGCTTAATAAATGAAAACAAATTCAACTTTAAACTCTAAATGTTCATATTTATTACTATGTCTAACTTAATTTGCTACATATAACAAAACAAACAATATCTATCTACCATGATCGCTTTTGCCTAGTACCCTTCTCATCGTAGATCACACTATTTTTCTCGGTCCACCGTCGGATATGGCCTTCTATTTGGTTCTGCCATGGTCGTACTCGGGCCCGCAAGCGGGCCTTCCGAGGAGATGGTTGCAAGGTGAAGTGGAAGTCGCTTCGCGTGGAAAGTCGCGCGCTCCGTAGCAGAGGGGAAGGTGGGTGGGAACCACTTCGCGTGGAAAGTCGTACGCCCCATAGCAAGGGGAGGGAGAGGTGGGGTGGAAATCGCTTCGCGTGAAAAGTCGTGTACCCTGTAGCAATCCTGTCGAAAACGGCCGATTAAAATCGATTAAAATATAATCCGTTTTAATCGGTTATAATCAGTTTTAATCGATTCAATCCGCGCTCGAATTAAAAAGTTTTAATTCCGAAAGAATCGTAATCGGTTTTAATGTCACTTTCGCGAATTATTACCAATCTAAATTTATTAGATTCTAATCCATATTGTTGTCAATCCAATAAATCCGAATAATCGGATGAATATATGTATAATTCAAAATAATTTCCGCTCGAATCGTATATTTTTCTTGTAATGGCTGGATCCGTTTCAATTACAGGAACATCAATTAAATGAAATCGGTTTCAATTCCAGAAGAATCGTAATCGATATTAATGTCACTTTCGCGGATTATTTCCGATCCGAATTCATTACATTCTCTCTCTAATCCATATAAATCCGAATAATCGGATAAATATACAGAGTATTCCTAACATATTACATCACCCATCACGGGCAGGTAGAGCGAATCGAACTGAATTGAAAAGTCTTGTACCATTTTGCAATTTGCGCAATAGTTAACGAGATATTAATGTTTAAAAATAGCCGAATACGCGCGTCCGCCCGGCCTATTACTGCCAAAAGGATGGCCCACCGAAAGGATCGCACGGCGCGCGGGCCGCGGGGAGTAGGGATGGACGGGCGCGCCTGCCAGGCCTTTTATCCAAAATAATCCGAAATCGTATATTTTTGTTGTAACGGCCGAATCCGTTTCAATTACAGGAACACCAATTCAATAAAATCGGTTTTAATCCTATTTACTAGGAAAGACGACATTAATCCGGTTGAATCCGAAATTTTTCGATTTAAGGGATGAAAATAAACTCAGATTTAATACATAACAACTAGAAATTCAAAACCGGTAAAAGTTATTCAATTCAATTGAAAAATTCCGATTTCACAGGTGACATTAAAGTCGATTTAATGCAACGAGAATCTGATTTTTTCGTGGCAGAAGTAATTCGATTCAATCGGAATTTTATTCGATTTTGCGGACGCGCGAATGAAATCGGTTTCAATGCAATCGGATTCTCGTCGCATTAAAACGGATTTTAATATTGTCCGCAAAATCAGAAAAATTCGGGTTGAATATCATTACTTTCGCCAATTGCGAGAAAATCGGATTTTCGTCGCATTAAAACGGATTTCAATATTGTCCACAAAATCGGAGAAATTTCGATTGAATCGTATTATTTCCGTCGGTCACAACAAAATCTGATTCACGTTGCATTAAATCCGAATTCGCGTTTTCATTCACGGAATAGGGGAATTTTTGATTGAAACGAATTCATAGGATTCCAATTCTAATCCATATAAAACACATTAAATCCGATTCATTTATTTTCAATCGGTTTCAATACACTATTCTCGGTGCAAGAATCCCGATCGATGTGGATTACTTTTGTTTTAATCGGTTTTAATCGGCCGTTTTTTATCGGCAGGGAGGGAGGGAGGTGGAGTAGAAATCGCTTAGCGTAGAATGTCGTGCGCCCCGTAACAGGGGGGAAGATTAAGTGAGAGTCTTAAACTCTTAACATATCTTAGGTTTGTTCACGTCGCATACTCCAACGTGTTCCAACATGCTTCTATCATAGCTTACTCTTACTCACTTCAACGCGCTTGATAGAGTGAGTAGGAACTATGGTAGGAGCATGTTGGAGTATATTGGAACTTGCGACGCGAGCAAACCTCTTATCAAAGTTAATGTCCTGAATAACCTCCAGAACATTTTAGTCGACAATCATTGTTTATTAAAAAGTTATTATCAAATTGATCATAAAATTGAATTATGACTATCAAATTAAATATTGATTATAGAATTTTTTTTACTGTTTTTCCTTACTAAAAGTACTTTCAAAAATAACTTTTATTTTGAGAGGCCACAGTTGTCGTAATCGCCACTTCACACAGATGAATTACTTGTCATTGACATATCACTACATCAATATCTCAAAAATTCAATGTAACCTCGTTTGGCAACGTATGCCACACATACACATAAATTTTCATATAACAATTACGTTTTAATTAGGCATCTAATTGTAAATCCAATTTTAAGAACTCCACAGTGTTTCTTCATGTAAACTACTAGTCTGTGGACTATCATTTCGTAAATACAGATTGCACAACTTTTATATGAAGCAAATGTCACGACGTGACAACTCTGAAGCGCCATATTAGACTAAGAAATGGTAAAGAAGATCTCAATTTCGATATTTTTTTGTCGTTCTTAGCGTAGACTTCACCTCACAGATACATATTAATGCGTACACTTTAATTTTGGAAAAGGGTTTTCAAATCAGTAAGAGAACAAAAAAGTAATTGTTACAAAAGTTATATGGTTTATTCGGTAATACAGATGACTTTAGGATCCCCTTAAATCTATAATCCAGAATTACCCACAGATTTTCAATATTTAAATATGATAACCGCGGAGATCATTCGAGTTGTTTAATGCGGGAAAAAGTTTGTTTTTTCTTTTGTATGTTTCTAGTCACCATCTTGCTACAAAATAAAATTATTCTCTAGTCCGAGTTTCAGTACAGACGTTTCTAAATTTTGAAGAAAATATGGAGAGGAGCTCCTAAATCATATTCAGAAAACTGAAAAGCATCTATAACATAATTTTTTTTTATTTTAAGAAGTAAACCAGTTTTATATTTGTATATACGAGTATAATGATTTTCTTATTTTTGCCAGTTACTGTATTCCAAAAAAATTCTATCAATTAGATCAAGCATGTTCAACACTTTGCTCACGAGATAAACGCTTCCATTTCTCCATTGTACCGTTAAATGAGATAGAAAGAAATAAAAAAGGAATAGGCATTAGATCTCTGCCCAGTGATTTGCTCCAGCTCTAGATTTAGCTCTAGCATGTAGCTTAAGCATCTATTTCTTTTGCTTAATGAGACAATGAAATGATGAAAGCGTTTAGCTCGCAAGCAAAGTATTGGACAAACCTGAATTAAATAGATAATTACATATAATTGCGTCAGAAATTAGATATTTTCTTCTAATTGATTTTGAAAGTGTAGGCTCCGTCTTTGTCCACATTATAAAAATTAGATTAGTAGAGGAAGATCGCTGATATCGACATACCACTTTATTTTTAATATTTCTTAATCAAAAGCTAAAAATGAAATTTTAGAAATATAAATACAAACTAGCAAGTATCTTTTATTAGCAATAGCATAGCAATTTTTAATGTTTACAATTTTGCAATAATTAACATTTTTGTGAGATAAAAGTATTTGACAAAATTGTTCTCAAAACTGACACAGTAAACAGCAATGCCACATATTCCTATTCTTCTTCTTTCACAGAAATCATCAGTACAAAATACCTACAAGTGAATGTAAATAAAATTTTCTAAAATTTTTTTCATTTCAGTATAAAACATTTTTTGTTTATTTATGTACACATTTTATGCTGCAAGGCGCGTAACACGATAATTTTTTTCTTAAAGTTTTTCCATAAATATAAAGTTGCCTTCAGCTCCGATAGGGCTATAACACTATGTATATTATGTTAGCTTATATTTTATAAGTTTATGATGCACCTCGATTTTATGTTTAAAACAGTACCATGAAGAAAATAAGAAAGAAAAAAATATTAATAGGCCTGATTTATAAAGTACAAACATCTACAATGACATAATATTATAAAAAATATATAACCACTATTATTTAAACTACGCAATTTACAAAAGAAAACCATAAAAATTTTATTTTTGTATCTTTGAAATTCGTTTTTAGTTGATTTTGTGTTACAGAGATATACCATAAATATGTTGTATATGAATTATGAGTTTTTACTTCGTTAACCAGATCATGTTTTTATTAGTATTAATAATTTTTATTAGTGTAGGATCGTATCTTAGAAATTATTCGTAGAGTCGGAAAAATAAAATAAATAGCCTTGTTTTAATTTAAAACGAGTAGAACAATAAATTTATTATATGTATATAACATGTATAACTGTCTATCGCGAAACGAGAGACCAAGGGTTATCGGCAGTTCAGTCGCGCTTTACCGAATAAACTATATTCGACTTCGTCTCTTTAACTTACAAACTCGTAACTCGTAATAATATGCAACTCGTGCGCCTAATCAGTTTCTCTTAATGCACTCGTGAAATTCGCCACTCGTAACTCGTACTTAATTCTCGTCTCGCACGTCTAGCTTTGTCGAACGATCGCAACTGACTCCGAACATTACCGAGTTCAAAAACGATCGACGCGATCCGATCTCACGATGAGCGGCTGCTGTCACCTCGCGACATCTCGAAACCGACTTATAATCTAACGCGGAAATGCGACCCTACATTAGTATTAATAATTTACAATAGTATCCAAGAAATAAAGTACAATAGTTCCCGAGAAATAAAGGGGTATTCTTTTAGAAGACCTATGCATCTCTCTCTCTCTCTCATTGGCAATTTTCCTTTATTATTACAAATAATTAAATGATTGAAAAAAAAATAATTGAATGACTCTAATTTAATATTAAATCCTCAACAAAATAAATATTGTTTTCTACAAAATACTTTACCTTATGGAAATTAAATATATAGTTTTCAAGTTCTAAAAGAAGATACTTTGAAGATGATAACATTATTATTATTATGAACCAATTATTTTTGAACCAATAGGAAATAAATACCTTTAACGATCTAGCTGGATCTTAAGTGCTTGTACACTGAAAAAAATGCATGTAATTTTACATGGAAATTACATGTATAATATATGACTAGAAAATTATCTAAATTACTTAAATATTATTGGAAATTTATTGTAAATTGTAAATTTCCAATCATATTTAGGTAATTTTCCAGTCATGGACATATAATTTCCATGTAAAATTACATGCATTTTTTTCAGTGTATAACTCTGTGTGAATTTATATACCCCAAGTATGTAGTCCTTTAAACTGAGCGCCGATATGATTTTTTGGTCTTAAAGTTTCAAAATCGAAAAACAATTTTGGTTCGCAGTTTAAAGGACTATATATACGTAGTATGTAAATTTATATTCGTAGTATATAAAATCACAGAATTATATAAAGCACTTAAGATCCAGTTAGACTGTAAAGGCATTTATTTCTTAATGGTTGTGTTTTTACAGTATGGTCCTATGAGATTTAAGGTGGTTCTTTAGTAAATCGAGTTACTATAGAAATGTCTAATTTTTTTATATAATGAAGTTGAAGTACCGGAATTAACGTGTGCAAAATTTTACGGTAGATTAACGATGAAATAAGAGAGAAAAAAAATGTTGAAAATGTAACTTTTCACGTATAACTTAATGACAGATAAGGCTCGCAGAAGCTTCTTTGATTAACTGCACATAAATCTTACCATAGACTTTTCTCAAGAACGAGATTATAATAATTTAAAAAATTATGATTTTAATGGTCACTAAAAAGTAATAGATCAACAGTCATTCTGGAAAGATATTTACGTGCATAAACTTGCATATAAATTTAACCTCGAAAAGTAAACATAATGGTCGCCTTCAGCAGACTCAACTGTTGCGGAGCAGATCCGTTAGCGCTCGCTGCTATTGGTTTATCTAAAAAGATGTACTAATAGCAGCGAGATCTGCTCCTCAACAGTTGAATTGAATTCGACTAATCTCATCTTGTTTTCATTCGATGAAGATGCAGCTCTTGATTTACTATCGTATGTTCCATACTATTTCATTAAGGTACACGTAATTTTAATATTTTATTCAAATTATGCAGATATTTGTAATTTTGGGTGGACCCTGTGGTGAGGCACCCCAAATTTTCGAACTTTACTAAAAAATCACCTTAAGATTGTTTATTTTTTTAAATTGGCAATATGCAGCTCTGTCAAATATGTAATAGAACAAATTAGGGATGCACTGAATCGTGAAATTATCGGATATCCGAAAAGAATGTAACATCGGACATCCGGGAAGATAATTGTTCGAGTCGGATATCCGATATTTTCTGGATATCCAAGCAGATTTCAGGATAATGTCTAAAAAGAAGTAAAGTAAAAAAAAGCTAAGTAAAAAAAAGAAAAAAAAGAACAAAAAGGAAAAAAGACTGTAATGGAAAAATAGAAATAATAATTATGATTTTAATGTTATCGTCCGAGTTTGATTATCAATAGGAATGATAATTGTAGAGAAAAGAATTGTAATTTTGCAGCAATATATATAAGATATTATAGCATTATGCATACTTTATTTATAGAATATTTATATAATAAAAAATCAACAAGTTAATAATATAAAATTTCAACCGGATATATTCTCGGATACTAACGATACCCAATTATCCGATCGAATAGTAAAAAAGTGTCGGATAATACCGGATACCAGACACTTTTCGGATATCCGGTGCATTCCTAGAATAAATTAGTACATATTTATAAAATCAATCGTATGAATATCATTTAAGTTGTAAACTCTCTCTACATAATATTACAACTTTTTAAGACATTAAATATTACGTCCTTTATTGCAGATCTGACGGCACGCTTATCATGGATAAATTGGGAAAATTTGGGGGTGAATCCAAATCGTCGATCAGTGCTTACTACACTAGCACTGACAACCGATAATATGAATTAAGTACTGATAACATTTTGGCAGTAATTTTTCTTTTCTTTGTAAATATCTTTATGCACGGATAGGAAAAGAGAGAGAAAGAAAGGAAATGCTAAAGACTTTCGCGATCATTTTAGTTAACGTACAATACGAGCGACAAACATATTCAGTATCTATGTGTATATGTATAAGATATAGTACAATTTAGTATTTGCTTTGAAATAAAATCGATGCTGTTCGAGACTCTTGGCTGTATGTATTCTTAATAACGCCAGTCAGAACTTATATTCCATTTAAGGAGGTTCTCGCAATTAATGAAATATAAAATAAGTCTATAACGTGTGTGTGTGTGTGTGCGCGCGCGCGTGCGTGTGTAATACAAAGGTTAATTACATTAATAATATCTAGAAAACAATTCATTAATTTTTACTATACCATTTGGAAGATATCTAATTCTAAATGAATGGAATTTTACATTACGTATTCGCAAAACTTTATCCCATAAATATTTTTCCTTAATTTGAGACATTTGTATATGAAACAGAAATTTCAAAACGTAATGACAAAGTGAACTTAAGTTTATTCTGATAATGTTTCTTTTAAATTGAGCGCACAATTTAACAGAAATTCATACCTATTTTCCGATAAAGAGAAGCAAGAATACTTGTCGAGTGAACGATGCATATGTGTATGATTACGCGTAATACTTACAGAAATATTAATTTTAAACTCACTAATAACAGCTTTTAATTTAACATTGACGCATTCTATTATTTATTTAAATATTTTAATTAATAATTTAATAATTAATAATGTTATAAGTGGGTTCAAATAATTTTTCCTTGCTTAAAGGAGTCTTGAGTTTTCAAATGAATACAAATATTTATATTGAAAACCTTTTTGATATTATAAATTGTATTATTTATGAGAACCTAAC
>NW_017257830.1:287513-288140 GCF_001594055.1 Mycetomoellerius zeteki | reverse complement strand
AAGTTTGAAGAAATGTAAAAAAATTACTTATATATAATTATATATAAAATTATGCATATAATTGTGTATATAATTGAGTATTTTTTTTACATTTTTCGAAGCATGTTTTTCTTCTAAAACGAATGAAAATTATCCCTTTAATTATTTTTTATGTTTTCACATTATTATTATTATTTCTGTTGCACTAAAAAGTAATTTTACAAAAGAAAGACGGATGTATGAACATGTATGGACATATTTCATAAATGATTATACATGTTTATGAATATTTATGTATGTTTATACATATTTATATATATTCATGTATAAAAAATTTTTGGAAAAATTCCGATTAGGGGATCCCCTTCCAACAACCTTGACCTTGACATATGTTGTCAAGGTCATGATCCTCCAACAAGTTTTAGCCGTCGCTCGTTATTCATTAAAAAACTATTAACAAAAAACGTTCAACTATATAACATGAGAATTCCCTGCTTTAAAATATGTTTGATAGTCGTGCATTAGAAGACGCCGCGCAGACAACCACGACACATGTTGTCATGACTTTGGAAGACCTCCAACAGGTTTTAGGTGGCTTTCATCCTCGACTCTCAACCCCCCCCTACATAGAGCGTACGACTTTTACCC